>NC_079391.1:628719-693509 GCF_029220125.1 Pseudoliparis swirei | reverse complement strand
TGCTGCCAAATGAGTTGAAAAAGGGTTTTCAACATACAGCGGGAACACAGGGCTCTCATTTGAAGACAGGAAGCGTGACATTTCCATCAGAAAATGCTACCTGGCTCGCAGCTGGCGTTGCGCCAAAAAATTTGGGACGGGGCTGCTTGACTATTTTTTACTCTCGATGCGCGGCCGCTCTCTCAGCGCCCGGGATCGACCAATCGGGGGGTTACACCCCATTCAAGCATTAAATAGAGATTTTTTTCAGCGTGAGAAAGATTTTGGGCTCTGATTAAGAAAATGCCCTGGTGAACATGGCAGTGTTGGGTTGGCACCCCCCCGGGGGACATCACTGGAAGAAAAGCGGTAAACTTCTTTACATCTATCTTTTTTCAGAAATCAGGATAAAAGTAGACATCACATGGCCCCCCTAGGCTCTGACCGAGGGCCCTCACCCTGGAGAAAGGCGTTCAGAGTGTGCAGCCATTTTAAATACCCAAGGAACAGTTCTGATTGGCGGGAGATAAGGGGGGGTTTTCCCTTTTGGGCTCTTTTTTCCTTTGTTTCCCCCTTGTGCCCCTTCATTGGTTCTTCTTCCAATGGGAAATGTTGTAAAAGGGGGAAGAAAGTTTTTTAATGTCCCTTCTTGTAAAAAGATTCCTTTTATCTCTTCAGGTGGGGCCTGGTCTTTTAAGGGCCCTTCCGTGTGTGTGGGTGGGGGGGTGGTGGGGGGGAAAAGTGAGGGGCCTCAGTGTCTAAGGAGAATAATGGCCACATCTGGACCCTTCCTTTTTTAGAGAGCTCTTTGTATGTGATCCCCTGGAATGTGTGGATCAGGGGGCTCCGAACCTCACCGGGCACTGTTATCTTTCTTTTGATCAGTCAGGCACCAGAGTGCTCCGGATTTTTAAATTCCATTCAGTGTTTTTCCCTCTTCACATAATATTTATGCAAACAATACTAAATGCTCATAAATATATTCTTTACAAATCCTCTTTTCACATCCGCTGGATGTGAACCCTTTTCTGGGAATATTTATTTCCCCCTTTTTGCCAGATCTTTTCACCTCCTCCCCAAGTGGGTGTCCTGGTCTCCTCGTCCTGTCTTAGCTCTGCCAAAGTGAATGAGTCTCCTGAAATATAATCTTTTGTTGCCTAGATTAAGGTCCCATAAGACCTGTAAGATACCTATTTCTGGGGGGGAGTTTTCTCTGTTAGGGGTGGAAACAGGGGCGTGGTTTCTGTCATGTGGTACTCCGATCCACCTCTAGATCTTCCATCCTAGGGAAGTCATTTGTGTGAATGTGCAGGTGTCAAGAAAAAGGTGAAATTAGAGTGGTCAGGCAGGGGGGCTTGCATCCTAGCGGCTGGTGGGGCAGGTTGGCATCCTGATAACCAGTTGACGATCCTCCCCTGCTCCATCTGCTTCATCCTGGGCTGGGGCCTTTTGGTCCCTCTGGTTTTGGTCCTCTGGTCCTCTGTCCTCTGTCTGCTCCTCTGCTCCTCTGCTCTGCTCCCTGCTCCTCTCCTCGCTCTCCTCCCGTCGATGGGGTCTTTTTTCCGTGGTCTTGAACTTGATTTCGCTGGATGCCTGGCCCGGCTTGTTGTTCTTCTTCCACTGGTGTCGCATGGGCCTGGATTGACATGACTCTCATGGGCAGCATCGTGGGTGGTCGTGCTCTTCATTGGCTCCTCAGTCTCTGAGCCGGGTGATGATGGTGTCCGATGCTCCTGTGGGCAGCTCCTCATGGCAGGTCCTCACAGCAGGCAGTCAGCACACGATGGAGGTCGATGCTGGGCGTCAGGTGTAGCTGTTGAAGAGAATGAGAAAACACAACACAACAGCCACTGGGCCCGGATCTATACAGAATGTGACACTTGACTATGAAAATTGTTTTTTAAATTTCTATATTTAATAAGTATCTAATACTTTCTAGGCTTGAATTGCAATTTTAACTGAGTCGAGGAACAGCTTCTCCCCCCGTGTGGGAGGAATCATCTATTAAATGGCCATCCGTCGTCTAACAGAGTCTCAATTACTTATCCAATCCAATCTAACTTTATTTATCTTTAATGGTTATGATAAATGAATTGATCCTATCTATGGCCCTTGACTAGGGCATAGAAATATTCAAATCCTACTAGGATCTGATAGCAGGCAGGTATTCGTAGCACCCTCCTCTCTCTCGAACCTAAAACAGCTTATGGGGGAAAAAAAAAACATTTGCACATCGAGGTGCCATTAATGACAGGAGACGGGGAGCGTGAGAGTCGATGTTTCTGCACACATCTTCCTGTTGCAGTCCTAACTCTCGCTCTAATGTCTCAGTTCTTTTCCTTTTCCCTTTTGTGTGATCCCATCTTTCTCTTACCTCCTGATTGCAACTCTTCAACTGGTGTGATTCTTTCCTGATCTGCAAATTACAATTTATATGGGGCCTTTGGTCCCCTTCCTACTGTGAAGTTTTCAAAAACTTCCCCCCGTCCACCTGGGCTCAGTCCACTTCCCCTGTGAACCTCGAGTCTTAAATCACCTGGTTCCCATGACTCATCAGCTGGCTCCTAGTGGGGTTCAAACCTACTTGGAGAAAAACTTAGATCTTTCAGTTATTTTTCCCCCGAATATTCTCTGAAATATGTCAAGTCTAGGACTGTCTCTAACTCTGTAGACCCCCCTGGGGCTTCATGTCAATAACTCATGGGAGAAATTTCTCCCCCCTTTGAGGATAATTTAGCCATCATTGTCTCAAGCTTCAATTGTTGATTAGCTCCGCTATCACCTGTGATTGGGCAATAGACTGCTCCGTGAATGTGCTCTCTAGAAATATTTCTCAACTTCTTGTAGGTGCTTGTTTCTAAATGTGGTAAGTGTTTGGTTGCAAAATGTGCCTGGTCAGACCCCAAACTCTTCATTGGGTCCTGGTCCTCTGCCCCCCTTCCCGGGGGAGATTCTTTTTCCCCCTTTTCTAATCCCCAGCAGTGTCCATGTAGCAGTGAACATGTAGCAGTGAACATGTAGCAGTGTCCATGTAGCAGTGTCCATGTAGCAGTGTCCATGTAGCAGTGTCCATGTAGCAGTGAACATGTAGCAGTGTCCATGTAGCAGTGAACATGTAGCAGTGAACATGTAGCAGTGTCCATGTAGCAGTGTCCATGTAGCAGTGAACATGTAGCAGTGAACATGTAGCAGTGAACATGTAGCAGTGTCCATGTAGCAGTGAACATGTAGCAGTGTCCATGTAGCAGTGAACATGTAGCAGTGAACATGTAGCAGTGAACGTAGCAGTGAACGTGTGGCAGTGTCCATGGCAGTGAACATGTAGCAGTGTCCATGCAGTGAACGTAGCAGTGTCCATGTAGCAGTGTCCATGTAGCAGTGAACATGTAACAGTGTCCATGTAGCAGTGTCCATGTAGCAGTGAACATGCAGTGAACATGTAGCAGCGTCCATGTAGCAGTGTCCGTAGCAGTGAACATGTAGCGTGTCCATGTAGCGGTGTACATGTGGTGAACAGCAGTGTCCATGTGGCAGTGAACATGGCAGTGAACATGTAGCAGTGTCCATGGCGCAGTGAACATGTAGCAGTGAACATGTAGCAGTGAACGTAGCAGTGTCCATGTAGCAGTGAACATGCAGCATTGTCCATGTAACAGTGAACGTAGCAGTGAACATGTAGCAGTGAACATGTAGCAGTGAACATGTAGCAGTGTCCATGTAGCAGTGAACATGTCTTCAGTGAACATGCCCAGTGTCCGTCTCTTGGACGTAGCAGTGTCTCTTCCATGTAGCAGTGAACATGTAGCAGTGAACATGTAACAGTGAACATGTAGCAGTGAACATGTAGCAGTGAACATGTAGCAGTGTCCATGTAGCAGTGAAAATGTAGCAGTGAACATGTAAGGAGTGAACATGTAGCAGTGTCCATGTGGCAGTGTCCATCCCAGTGAGCAGTGAACATGTGGCAGTGTCCATGTGGCAGTAAACATGTAGCAGTGAACATGTAGCAGTGAACATGTAGCAGTGTACAGCAGTGTCCATGCAGCAGTGTACATGTAGCAGTGAACATGTGGCAGTGAACATGTAGCAGTGTCCATGTAGCAGTGAACATGTAGCAGTGTACATGTAGCTTCCATGTAGCAGTGTCCATGTAGCAGTGAACATGTGGCAGTGTCCATGTAGCAGTGTCCATGTAGCAGTGGAACATGAAGCAGTGGTCCATGTAGCAGTAAACATGCAACCAGTGAACATGTGGCAGTGAACATGTACAGTGAACATGTAGCAGTGTCCATAGCAGTGTCCGTAGCAGTGTACATGTAGCAGGTGCTGATAGCAGTGAACATGTAGCAGTGTCCATGTAGCAGTGAACATGTAGCAGTGAACATGTAGCAGTGAACATGTAGCAGTGTCCATGTAGCAGTGTCCATGTAGCAGTGAACATGTAGCAGTGTCCATGTAGCTGAAGAGGCAGTGAACATGTATCAGTGAACATGTAGCGGTGTCCATGTAGCACTGAACATGTAGCAGGCTACATGTACAGTGAACGTAGCAGTGTCCAGCACCATGTCCATGTGGCAGTGAACATGTAGCAGTGAACATGCATGTCATGAACATGTAGCAGTGTCCATGTATCACAGTGAACATGTAGCAGTGTTAGGTGTCCAGCAGCGGTGTCCATGTAACAGTGTCCATGTAGGTGAACATGTAGCAGTGAACATGTAGCAGTGAACATGTAGCAGTGTCCATGCTGCAGTGAACAGCGGCAGTGAACATGTAGCAGTGTCCATGGCAGTGAACATGTAGTGTCCATGTGAGCAGTGAACATGTAAGTGTGAACATGTAGCAGTGTCCATGTAGTGAACATGTAGCAGTGTCCATGTAGCAGTGAACATGTGGCAGTGAACATGTAAGCAGTGAACATGTAGCAGTGAACATGTATGTTGTATGTAGTGTCCATGTGAGTGTCACCATGTGGCAGTGAACGTGTGGGTGTCCATGTAGCAGTATCCATGTAAGCGGTGTCCATGTGGCAGTGTACATGGCAGCGGTGCAATGTAGCAGTGTCCATGTAGCATGAACATGTAGCAATGAACATGTAGCAGTGTCCATGTAGCAGTGAACATGTAGCAGTGAACATGTAGGTGAACATGTCAAGCGGTGTCCATGTAACGGCGTAAATTGTAAAAAGAACATGTAGCATTGTCCATGTAACAGTGTGTATGCCTGTGTCCATAGCAGTGAACATGTAGCGGTGAACAGTAGCGGTGAACATGTAGCAGTGAACATGTAGCAGTGTCCATGTAGCAGGTGAACATGCCAGCAGTGAACATGTAGCAGTGTCCATGTAACGGTGTCCATGTAGCAGTGAACCTGTAGCAGTGAACATGGTAGCAGTGTCCGTAACAGTGTACATGTAGCAGATGAACATGTAGCAGTGAACACGGTGAACATGTAACAGTGTCCATGTAGCAGTGAACGTAGCAGTGGTCATGTAGCAGTGAACATGTAGCAGTGTCAACAGCTAAATTCTAATGTAACTGTATCATGTACCGAACATGTAGCGAACATGTAGCAGTGAACGTAGCAGTGTACAACATGAACGTAGCAGTGACATGTAATGAATCTTCAGTGAACATGTAGCAGTGAACATGTGCAGCAGTGTCCATGTAGCAGCGTCCATTATGGCGGTGAACATGTAGCAGTGAACATGTAGCAGTGTCCGTATGGCAGTGAACATGTAGCAGTGACCATGTAGCAGGGAACATGTAGCAGTGTCCATGTAGCAGTGTCCATGTAGCAGTGAACATGTACCAGTGTCCATGTATGCAGTGAACATGTAGCAGCAGTGATACGTAGCAATTCATGTAGCAGTTTATGCAGTGTCCATGTAGCAGTGAACATGTAGCAGTGAACTTTACAGCAGTGAACATGTAGCAGTGAACATCTCTGTCCCATGGCAGTGTCCATGTAGCAGTGAACATGTAGCAGTGTACATGTAGCAGTGAACATGTAGCAGTGAACATGGAGTGGTTTCACTTGATTTCACTTGATTTCCAAACACGTGTTCATCTGTCTGTCTTTTCCCAGCTGCTCCTGAACGCATCATCTCACTCTTCCGGTAAGCTCCGGTTGCCAGCAGCGAGCATGGCTTCTTCTTCTCTCCCTCCCGCTCCCTCTTGCTCAGTGTGTCTCATGTCTAGTTCTCCCTCTGCCTCCCTTAATGATAACGATACATGCAACAAGTGTAGTTTATTTGCTAGGTTGGAGGCAGGTCTAAGTGGGTTAGATGCACGGCTCCGCGCTATCGAAGCTCAGACAGCTATGCTAGTTAGCCCGCCCTCTCCGTGGTAGCGGCGCTGAGTCAGCTGATAGCTGTCTCCGGTGGTGCCCGATCAGCCGGGATCGTGGGTAACTGTTCCAGGAGTAGTAAGTCTACAGAAGCCGCTGTGCACCAACCACTTCACGTTTCCAACCAGTTTTCCTGCTCAGCGGACACACCCGCTGAGGAACACACCCTAGTTATCGGGAGCTCTATAGTCAGGAGCGTGAAAACAGCGAAACCGCGGACCAGAGTCGTGTATGCCTCCTGGGGCAGAGCGGCAGTGGAGTCTTGTTTGAAGCTGCTGGCTAAGGATGGCGGAGATAGTCAGATTGTAACACGCCGGTGGTAATGGCCTGAGCCCGTCGGTGAAGTCACTAAAATTAATGTGGAATCGGTGTGCTTATGCCAAGGCGTTGTCGGACACGTAATTTCTCTGGCCTCTCCCAAATTTGCAGACAGGCGAATTGTATGGCCGAATGTACGTCTTTCAACTGCTGGCTGTCGAGGTGGTGCCCAGCGAATAATGTGGGCTACGTAGACAACTGGAAGACTTTCTGGGAAAGCCTGATCTGATGAGGAGAGCGGCATCCATCCCACGTTGGACGGAGGCCGTCTCATTTCTCTGCGAATATGACCAAGTTGATCACCGGACAATCTATGACAACAGGGTTCAGATCAGGAACCGAGAGCAGAGTTATGTTTAACACCCTTTCTGCTCTTCCATTCATCGAGCAGTTACCCACCCTTGACTTTTAGAGTAGAGACTGTGAGTACGGGCCTGTTGTCCTGTCTCCTCTACCAGGTATATAGTTGGAGTCGTCATGGTGTCGTGTCGTCAGTCTGTCCGTACCACCGTTATTCAGCGGCTGGGATTCATCTTTGGGGACCGTGTGGGTTGGGGAGGGTAGACGGGAGGAAGGGGGCTGCTAACAAGATAAGGGGGCTAATTGTTGTTGTTGTGTTCTTTTATATTTTATCTGAACTGCAAATGTCCGTTTTCTGTTAATATTATAAAAAATACGTACTTATTAAAAACTATGTTTCAGACAGAAAGATGATGGTCACACCCTCTATCAATTAATAGTTATCTTCAAAAGGAATTCTTCCGTCACTGTCCTGCTCTGTCCTGCTCTCAACTTGGCTCGCTCTGGGTGCCTGCAGGGTGTAAAACGGCGCGCGCAGCTAAGTGGGTAGGGGAGGGGCTGCTCTGTTGTGTGAAAAGCTCGTGCTTTTCTCCGCGGAGGCGCGCAGCAGCTTTCTGCTTGTCCCTCCTCCTTTCTGTTCTTGTATTTCTGCGTGTTAAGCGGAGTTACCTCTTTGTTTCTCAGTATCCTCCTCAATCTCAAACTCGTACCTGCTCTTAAACGTAGTACATAATCGCCATACAATGTGTTCTTTACTCGGCAGCGTGCCTTTCAAAACAATAAATCCTCATTTATCACTCGTGCAATTCAACAGACTAGAGCTTGCGTTGACACCGTGAGGTTTCGACTCTGCTCTGTTGATTCCACTTTGACAACATGTATTCACCTTGACAACATTTATTCACCACCGGTATTCAACATTCATTCACAGTTTTATGCATACACATGTGTTTAATTTCTATGCGGCCTCAGTTTTCTTAGAGGTCTACCTTCCAGCTTTTTAGCTGGCCTCACTTGTGTTAGAGGGCTTGACTAAATGCGGCCTCAAGTTTCCTTAGAGGTCTACCTTCCAACGTTAATCGCTGGCCTCACTTATGTTAGAGGGCTTGACTAAATGCGGCCTCAAGTTTCCTTAGAGGTCTACCTTCCAACGTTAATCGCTGGCCTCACTTATGTTAGAGGGCTTGTGTGTCAAACTGTATCGTGATTCCCTTTTTACGCTTTATTCTATTTATTTAAATTAAGTCAAAACATTTAGCAGTTCCAATACTCATCCAATACTCTGATCAAGTTTAGAGGTTCAATTTGACTGATTTGAAATAAATAGGTTCAGTCTACCTTATTTTGACACCGCGGTTCGATCAGTTTCTCGGAGCGGGTCTTAGAACAAGTGGTCCGTCTGGGGTCTCAGGTGCTGTCCTCCTCAGGTCTTTGGACCGGATTTCACAACCATTCGTCTGCTACCATTTGTTGGAGTTGGACAGCGACACACCACCTGGACGACACTCACTGGAAGAAAGAGCGGTAGACTTCTACGTTACATCTATAAGCGTTTTATTCAGAAATCAGGATACAAGTAGACATCATGCATGGACCCCCCTCCAGAGCTCTGACCGATGGCCTCAGCGCTGGAGAAAGGACGCCGGTTCAGAGTGTGCAGCCATTTTAAATAGCCGAAAGGAACAGTTCTGATTCGTCAGGAGATAAGGGGGTGGGGTTTTCTCATTGGCTCTCGTTCCTTTGCTTCCGCCGTTGTCGCTCCTTCATTGGTTCTTCGTGGGCCGCCAATGAGAGCACATGTTGTTTCAAAGAAGTGTGGGAAGAAAGATGGAATTCACATGTAGCTTCCTTTGTCTGAGCTGGGGAGTTTCCTAAGATAATCTTATCTCTTCCGAGGTGGGATGCGCTGGAGGTCGTTTGTCAAAAGGAGCCCTTCACGTGTGTGTGTGTGGGTCGGAGAAAGGCCATGTGTGTGTGTGTGTCAGAGAAAGGTCAGTGAGTGGCCTCGAGTGTCTAAAAGGAGAATAATGGCCACATCTGGACCCTTCCTATGCTCTGGGAGTATAGAGAGCTCTTTGTATGTGATCACCTCCGGAATGTGTGGATGCGGAGGAGGGGCTCACGGAACCTCACCAAGTGTCACTGTTATCTTTCTTTAGATCAGTCAGGCACCAGAGTGCTCCGCTGGAGATTTTAACTTCCATTCAGTGTTTTCCATCTTACACATAATATTTATGCAAACAATACTAAGCTATGCTAAACTATAATATATATTCTTTACAGCAGTGTCCATGTAGCAGTGAACATGTAGCAGTGTCCATGTAGCAGTGAACATGTAGCAGTGTCCATGTAGCAGTGAACATGTAGCAGTGTCCATGTAGCAGTGAACATGTAGCAGTGTCCATGTAGCAGTGAACATGTAGCAGTGTCCATGTAGCAGTGTCCATGTAGCAGTGAACATGTAGCAGTGTACATGTAGCAGTGTCCATGTAGCAGTGAACATGTAGCAGTGAACATGTAGCAGTGAACATGTAGCAGTGTCCATGTAGCAGTGTACATCTAGCAGTGTCCATGTAGCAGTGAACATGTAGCAGTGAACATGTAGCAGTGAACATGTAGCAGTGTACATGTAGCAGTGTCCATGTAGCAGTGAACATGTAGCAGTGTCCATGTAGCAGTGACCATGTAGCAGTGTCCATGTAGCAGTGAACATGTAGCAGTGTACATGTAGCAGTGTCCATGTAGCAGTGAACATGTAGCAGTGTCCATGTAGCAGTGAACATGTAGCAGTGTCCATGTAGCAGTGAACATGTAGCAGTGAACATGTAGCAGTGTCCATGTAGCAGTGAACATGTAGCAGTGTCCATGTAGCAGTGTCCATCTAGCAGTGTCCATGTAGCAGTGAACATGTAGCAGTGAACATGTAGCAGTGAACATGTAGCAGTGTCCATGTAGCAGTGAACATGTAGCAGTGTCCATGTAGCAGTGTCCATGTAGCAGTGTCCATGTAGCAGTGAACATGTAGCAGTGAACATGTAGCAGTGTCCATGTAGCAGTGTCCAAGTAGCAGTGAACATGTAGCAGTGAACATGTAGCAGTGTCCATGTAGCAGTGAACATGTAGCAGTGTCCATGTAGCAGTGTCCATGTAGCAGTGTACATGTAGCAGTGAACATGTAGCAGTGTACATGTAGCAGTGTACATGTAGCAGTGAACATGTAGCAGTGAACATGTAGCAGTGAACATGTAGCAGTGTCCATGTAGCAGTGAACATGTAGCAGTGTCCATGTAGCAGTGTACATGTAGCAGTGTCCATGTAGCGGTGTCCATGTAGCAGTGTCCATGTAGCAGTGAACATGTAGCAGTGAACATGTAGCAGTGTCCATGTAGCAGTGAACATGTAGCAGTGTCCATGTAGCAGTGTCCATGTAGCAGTGAACATGTAGCGGTGTCCATGTAGCAGTGTCCATGTAGCAGTGTCCATGTAGCAGTGTCCATATGTAGTGTGAATATGGCAGTGAACATGTAGCAGTGTCCATGTAGCAGTGTCCATGTAGCAGTGAACATGTAGCAGTGAACATGTAGCAGTGTCCATGTAGCAGTGAACATGTAGCAGTGTCCATGTAGCAGTGTCCATGTAGCAGTGTACATGTAGCAGTGAACATGTAGCAGTGTCCATGTAGCAGTGTCCATGTAGCAGTGAACATGTAGCAGTGTCCATGTAGCAGTGTCCATGTAGCAGTGTCCATGTAGCAGTGAACATGTAGCAGTGTCCATGTAGCAGTGTCCATGTAGCAGTGAACATGTAGCAGTGAACATGTAGCAGTGTCCATGTAGCAGTGTCCATGTAGCAGTGAACATGTAGCAGTGTCCATGTAGCAGTGAACATGTAGCAGTGAACGTAGCGGTGTCCATGTAGCAGTGAACATGTAGCAGTGAACATGTAGCAGTGAACATGTAGCAGTGTCCATGTAGCAGTGAACATGTAGCAGTGAACATGTAGCAGTGTCCATGTAGCAGTGAACATGTAGCAGTGTCCATGTAACAGTGAACATGTAGCGGTGAACATGTAGCAGTGAACATGTAGCAGTGTCCATGTAGCAGTGTCCATGTAGCAGTGAACATGTAGCAGTGTCCATGTAGCGTAGCAGTGTCCATGTAGCAGTGAACATGTAGCAGTGTCCATGTTGAAAAGCAGTGTCCATGTAGCAGTGAACATGTAGCAGTGTACATGTAGCAGTAAACATGTAGCAGTGAACATGTAGCAGTGTCCATGTAGCAGTAAACATGTAGCAGTGAACATGTAGCAGTGAACATGTAGCAGTGTCCATGTAGCAGTGTCCATGTAGCAGTGAACATGTAGCAGTGAACATGTAGCAGTGTCCATGTAGCAGTGAACATGTAGCAGTGAACATGTAGCAGTGAACATGTAGCAGTGTCCATGTAGCAGTGAACATGTAGCAGTGTCCATGTAGCAGTGTCCATGTAGCAGTGAACATGTAGCAGTGAACATGTAGCAGTGAACATGTATCAGTGAACATGTAGCAGTGTCCATGTAGCAGTGAACATGTAGCAGTGTCCATGTAGCAGTGTCCATGTAGCAGTGAACATGTAGCAGTGAACATGTAGCAGTGTCCATGTAGCAGTGTCCATGTAGCAGTGTCCATGTAACAGTGTCCATGTAGCAGTGAACATGTAGCAGTGTCCATGTAGCAGTGTCCATGTAGCAGTGAACATGTAGCAGTGAACATGTAGCAGTGTCCATGTAGCAGTGTCCATGTAGCAGTGTCCATGTAACAGTGTCCATGTAGCAGTGAACATGTAGCAGTGTCCATGTAGCAGTGTCCATGTAGCAGTGAACATGTAGCAGTGAACATGTAGCAGTGAACATGTAGCAGTGTCCATGTAGCAGTGTCCATGTAGCAGTGAACATGTAGCAGTGAACATGTAGCAGTGTCCATGTAGCAGTGAACATGTAGCAGTGAACATGTAGCAGTGAACATGTAGCAGTGTCCATGTAGCAGTGAACATGTAGCAGTGAACATGTAGCAGTGAACATGTAGCAGTGAACATGTAGCAGTGAACATGTAGCAGTGAACATGTAGCAGTGAACATGTAGCAGTGTCCATGTAGCAGTGTCCATGTAGCAGTGAACATGTAGCAGTGTCCATGTAGCAGTGTCCATGTAGCAGTGAACATGTAGCAGTGAACATGTAGCAGTGTCCATGTAGCAGTGTCCATGTAGCAGTGAACATGTAGCAGTGTCCATGTAGCAGTGAACATGTAGCAGTGTCCATGTAGCAGTGAACATGTAGCAGTGAACATGTAGCAGTGAACATGTAGCAGTGTCCATGTAGCAGTGAACATGTAGCAGTGAACATGTAGCAGTGAACATGTAGCAGTGTCCATGTAGCAGTGAACATGTAGCAGTGTCCATGTAACAGTGAACATGTAGCAGTGAACATGTAGCAGTGAACATGTAGCAGTGTCCATGTAGCAGTGAACATGTAGCAGTGAACATGTAGCAGTGAACATGTAGCAGTGTCCATGTAGCAGTGTCCATGTAGCAGTGAACATGTAGCAGTGTCCATGTAGCAGTGTCCATGTAGCAGTGAACATGTAGCAGTGTCCATGTAGCAGTAAACATGTAGCAGTGAACATGTAGCAGTGTCCATGTAGCAGTAAACATGTAGCAGTGAACATGTAGCAGTGAACATGTAGCAGTGTCCATGTAGCAGTGTCCATGTAGCAGTGAACATGTAGCAGTGAACATGTAGCAGTGTCCATGTAGCAGTGAACATGTAGCAGTGAACATGTAGCAGTGAACATGTAGCAGTGTCCATGTAGCAGTGAACATGTAGCAGTGTCCATGTAGCAGTGTCCATGTAGCAGTGAACATGTAGCAGTGTCCATGTAGCAGTGAACATGTATCAGTGAACATGTAGCAGTGTCCATGTAGCAGTGAACATGTAGCAGTGTCCATGTAGCAGTGTCCATGTAGCAGTGAACATGTAGCAGTGAACATGTAGCAGTGTCCATGTAGCAGTAAACATGTAGCAGTGAACATGTAGCAGTGAACATGTAGCAGTGAACATGTAGCAGTGTCCATGTAGCAGTGTCCATGTAGCAGTGTCCATGTAGCAGTGAACATGTAGCAGTGTCCATGTAGCAGTGAACATGTAGCAGTGTCCATGTAGCAGTGAACATGTAGCAGTGAACATATAGCAGTGAACATGTAGCAGTGTCCATGTAGCAGTGTCCATGTAGCAGTGTCCATGTAGCAGTGAACATGTAGCAGTGAACATGTAGCAGTGAACATGTAGCAGTGAACATGTAGCAGTGTCCATGTAGCAGTGAACATGTAGCAGTGTCCATGTAGCAGTGAACATGTAGCAGTGAACATGTAGCAGTGAACATGTAGCAGTGAACATGTAGCAGTGTCCATGTAGCAGTGAACATGTAGCAGTGTCCATGTAGCAGTGAACATGTAGCAGTGTCCATGTAGCAGTGTCCATGTAGCAGTGAACATGTAGCAGTGTCCATGTAGCAGTGTCCATGTAGCAGTGTCCATGTAGCAGTGTACATGTAGCAGTGTCCATGTAGCAGTGTCCATGCAGTGGACATGTAGCAGTGTCCGTAGCAGCAGTGTAGCACATGTGGCAGCAGTGAACATGTAGCAGTGTCCATGGCAGTGAACATGTGGCAGTGAACATGTAGCAGTGTCCATGTGGCAGTGAACATGTGGCAGTGAACATGTGGCAGTGAACGTGCAGCAGTGTCCATGTAGCAGTGAACATGTAGCAGTGTCCATGTAGCAGTGGACATGTAGCAGTGTCCATGTGGCAGTGTCCATGTAGCAGTGAACGTGCAGCGGTGTACATGTAGCAGTGTCCATGGCAGTGAACATGTGGCAGTGAACATGTAGCAGTGTACGTATGGCAGTGTCCATGTAGCAGTGAACATGTAGCAGTGTCCATGTGGCAGTGTACATATGGCAGTGTCCATGGCGTAGCAGTGAACATGTAGCAGTGTCCATGTAGCAGTGTCCATGTAGCAGTGAACATGTAGCAGTGAACATGTAGCAGTGAACATGTAGCAGTGAACATGTAGCAGTGTCCATGTAGCAGTGAACATGTAGCAGTGTCCATGTAGCAGTGTCCATGTAGCAGTGTCCATGTAGCAGTGAACATGTAGCAGTGAACATGTAGCAGTGTCCATGTAGCAGTGAACATGTAGCAGTGTCCATGTAGCAGTGTCCATGTAGCAATGTACATGTAGCAGTGAACATGTAGCAGTGTACATGTAGCAGTGTACATGTAGCAGTGAACATGTAGCAGTGAACATGTAGCAGTGAACATGTAGCAGTGTCCATGTAGCAGTGAACATGTAGCAGTGTCCATGTAGCAGTGTACATGTAGCAGTGTCCATGTAGCGGTGTCCATGTAGCAGTGTCCATGTAGCAGTGTCCATGTAGCAGTGAACATGTAGCAGTGTCCATGTAGCAGTGAACATGTAGCAGTGAACATGTAGCAGTGAACATGTAGCAGTGTCCATGTAGCAGTGTCCATGTAGCAGTGTCCATGTAGCAGTGAACATGTAGCAGTGAACATGTAGCAGTGTCCATGTAGCAGTGTCCATGTAGCAGTGAACATGTAGCAGTGTCCATGTAGCAGTGAACATGTAGCAGTGAACATGTAGCAGTGTCCATGTAGCAGTGAACATGTAGCAGTGAACATGTAGCAGTGTCCATGTAGCAGTGAACATGTAGCAGTGAACATGTAGCAGTGAACATGTAGCAGTGTCCATGTAACAGTGAACATGTAGCAGTGAACGTATGCAGCAGTGAACATGTAGCAGTGTCCATGTAGCAGTGAACATGTAGCAGTGAACATGTAGCAGTGAACATGTAGCAGTGTCCATGTAGCAGTGTCCATGTAGCAGTGAACATGTAGCAGTGTCCATGTAGCAGTAAACATGTAGCAGTGAACATGTAGCAGTGAACATGTAGCAGTGAACATGTAGCAGTGTACATGTAGCAGTGTCCATGTAGCAGTGTCCATGTAGCAGTGTACATGTAGCAGTGAACATGTAGCAGTGTCCATGTAGCAGTGTCCATGTAGCAGTGAACATGTAGCAGTGTCCATGTAGCAGTGTCCATGTAGCAGTGAACATGTAGCAGTGTCCATGTAGCAGTGAACATGTATCAGTGAACATGTAGCAGTGTCCATGTAGCAGTGAACATGTAGCAGTGTCCATGTAGCAGTGAACATGTAGCAGTGTCCATGTAGCAGTGTCCATGTAGCAGTGAACATGTAGCAGTGTCCATGTAGCAGTGAACATGTAGCAGTGAACATGTAGCAGTGAACATGTAGCAGTGTCCATGTAGCAGTGAACATGTAGCAGTGTCCATGTAGCAGTGAACATGTAGCAGTGTCCATGTAGCAGTGAACATGTAGCAGTGTCCATGTAGCAGTGTCCATGTAGCAGTGAACATGTAGCAGTGAACATGTAGCAGTGTCCATGTAGCAGTGTCCATGTAGCAGTGAACATGTAGCAGTGTCCATGTAGCAGTGTACATGTAGCAGTGAACATGTAGCAGTGTCCATGTAGCAGTGAACATGTAGCAGTGAACATGTAGCAGTGTCCATGTAGCAGTGAACATGTAGCAGTGAACATGTAGCAGTGTCCATGTAGCAGTGAACATGTAGCATTGTCCATGTAACAGTGAACATGTAGCAGTGAACATGTAGCAGTGAACATGTAGCAGTGAACATGTAGCAGTGAACATGTAGCAGTGTCCATGTAGCAGTGAACATGTAGCAGTGAACATGTAACAGTGAACATGTAGCAGTGAACATGTAGCAGTGAACATGTAGCAGTGTCCATGTAGCAGTGAACATGTAGCAGTGAACATGTAGGAGTGAACATGTAGCAGTGAACATGTAGCAGTGTCCATGTAGCAGTGTCCATGTAGCAGTGAACATGTAGCAGTGTCCATGTAGCAGTAAACATGTAGCAGTGAACATGTAGCAGTGAACATGTAGCAGTGAACATGTAGCAGTGTCCATGTAGCAGTGTCCATGTAGCAGTGTACATGTAGCAGTGAACATGTAGCAGTGAACATGTAGCAGTGAACATGTAGCAGTGTCCATGTAGCAGTGTCCATGTAGCAGTGAACATGTAGCAGTGTCCATGTAGCAGTGTCCATGTAGCAGTGAACATGTAGCAGTGTCCATGTAGCAGTAAACATGTAGCAGTGAACATGGCAGTGAACATGTAGCAGTGAACATGTAGCAGTGTCCATGTGGCAGTGAACATGTAGCAGTGAACATGTAGCAGTGAACATGTAGCAGTGTCCATGTAGCAGTGAACATGTAGCAGTGAACATGTAGCAGTGTCCATGTAGCAGTGAACATGTAGCAGTGAACATGTAGCAGTGAACATGTAGCAGTGTCCATGTAGCAGTGAACGTATGGCAGTGTCCATGTAGCAGTGAACATGTAGCAGTGTCCATGTAGCAGTGAACATGTAGCAGTGAACATGTAGCAGTGAACATGTAGCAGTGAACATGTAGCAGTGTCCATGTAGCAGTGAACATGTAGCAGTGTCCATGTAGCAGTGTCCATGTAGCAGTGTCCATGTAGCAGTGAACATGTAGCAGTGAACATGTAGCAGTGTCCATGTAGCAGTGAACATGTAGCAGTGAACATGTAGCAGTGTCCATGTAGCAGTGAACATGTAGCAGTGTCCATGTAGCAGTGTCCATGTAGCAGTGAACATGTAGCAGTGAACATGTAGCAGTGTCCATGTAGCAGTGAACATGTAGCAGTGTCCATGTAGCAGTGAACATGTAGCAGTGAACATGTAGCAGTGTCCATGTAGCAGTGAACATGTAGCAGTGTCCATGTAGCAGTGAACATGTAGCAGTGAACATGTAGCAGTGAACATGTAGCAGTGAACATGTAGCAGTGTCCATGTAGCAGTGAACATGTAGCAGTGAACATGTAGCAGTGAACATGTAGCAGTGTCCATGTAGCAGTGAACATGTAGCAGTGAACATGTAGCAGTGTCCATGTAGCAGTGAACATGTAGCAGTGAACATGTAGCAGTGAACATGTAGCAGTGTCCATGTAGCAGTGTAGCAGCAGTGTCCATGTAGCAGTGAACATGTAGCAGTGTCCATGTAGCAGTGAACATGTAGCAGTGAACATGTAGCAGTGAACATGTAGCAGTGAACATGTAGCAGTGTCCATGTAGCAGTGAACATGTAGCAGTGTCCATGTAGCAGTGAACATGTAGCAGTGAACATGTAGCAGTGTCCATGTAGCAGTGAACATGTAGCAGTGTCCATGTAGCAGTGTCCATGTGGGTGTACGTAGCAGTGAACATGTAGCAGTGAACATGTAGCAGTGTCCATGTAGCAGTGAACATGTAGCAGTGAACATGTAGCAGTGAACATGTAGCAGTGAACGTAGCAGTGTCCGCGTAGGCGTCCATGTAGC
This sequence comes from Pseudoliparis swirei, assembly GCF_029220125.1. Lineage (NCBI taxonomy): Eukaryota > Metazoa > Chordata > Actinopteri > Perciformes > Liparidae > Pseudoliparis > Pseudoliparis swirei. The sequence continues at coordinate 676,063 of NC_079391.1, read as the reverse complement.
AGTGTCCATGTAGCAGTGAACATGTGCAGTGTCCATGTGGCAGTGAATATGGCAGTGAACATGGCAGTGTCCATGTAGCAGTGAACATGTAGCAGTGAACATGTAGCAGTGAACATGTAGCAGTGAACATGTAGCAGTGTCCATGTAGCAGTGTCCATGTAGCAGTGAACATGTAGCAGTGTCCATGTAGCAGTGTCCATGTAGCAGTGAACATGTAGCAGTGAACATGTAGCAGTGAACATGTAGCAGTGAACATGTAGCAGTGTCCATGTAGCAGTGAACATGTAGCAGTGTCCATGTAGCAGTGAACATGTAGCAGTGAACATGTAGCAGTGTCCATGTAGCAGTGAACATGTAGCAGTGAACATGTAGCAGTGTCCATGTAGCAGTGAACATGTAGCAGTGAACATGTAGCAGTGAACATGTAGCAGTGTCCATGTAGCAGTGAACATGTAGCAGTGAACATGTAGCAGTGAACATGTAACAGTGTACATGTAGCAGTGAACATGTAGCAGTGAACATGTAACAGTGTACATGTAGCAGTGAACATGTAGCAGTGAACATGTAGCAGTGTCCATGTAGCAGTGAACATGTAGCAGTGTCCATGTAGCAGTGAACATGTAGCAGTGTCCATGTAGCAGTGAACATGTAGCAGTGTCCATGTAGCAGTGAACATGTAGCAGTGTCCATGTAGCAGTGAACATGTAGCAGTGAACATGTAGCAGTGAACATGTAGCAGTGAACATGTAGCAGTGTCCATGTAGCAGTGAACATGTAGCAGTGTCCATGTAGCAGTGAACATGTAGCAGTGAACATGTAGCAGTGAACATGTAGCAGTGAACATGTAGCAGTGTCCATGTAGCAGTGAACATGTAGCAGTGAACATGTAGCAGTGAACATGTAGCAGTGAACATGTAGCAGTGTCCATGTAGCAGTGAACATGTAGCAGTGAACATGTAGCAGTGTCCATGTAGCAGTGAACATGTAGCAGTGAACATGTAGCAGTGTCCATGTAGCAGTGAACATGTAGCAGTGAACATGTAGCAGTGAACATGCAGCAGTGAACATGTAGCAGTGTCCATGTAGCAGTGAACATGTAGCAGTGTCCATGTAGCAGTGAACATGTAGCAGTGTCCATGTAGCAGTGAACATGTAGCAGTGTCCATGTAGCAGTGAACATGTAGCAGTGAACATGTAGCAGTGAACATGTAGCAGTGAACATGTAGCAGTGTCCATGTAGCAGTGTCCATGTAGCAGTGAACATGTAGCAGTGTCCATGTAGCAGTGAACAGCAGTGAACATGTAGCAGTGAACATGTAGCAGTGAACATGTAGCAGTGTCCATGTAGCAGTGAACATGTAGCAGTGTCCATGTAGCAGTGTCCATGTAGCAGTGAACATGTAGCAGTGTCCATGTAGCAGTGAACATGTAGCAGTGAACATGTAGCAGTGAACATGTAGCAGTGAACATGTAGCAGTGTCCATGTAGCAGTGAACATGTAGCAGTGTCCATGTAGCAGTGTCCATGTAGCAGTGTCCATGTAGCAGTGTCCATGTAGCAGTGAACATGTAGCAGTGTCCATGTAGCAGTGAACATGTAGCAGTGTCCATGTAGCGTATGCGTAACCCAATGAACATGTAGCAGTGAACATGTAGCAGTGAACATGTAGCAGTGTCCATGTAGCAGTGTCCATGTAGCAGTGAACATGTAGCAGTGTCCATGTAGCAGTGAACATGTAGCAGTGTCCATGTAGCAGTGAACATGTAGCAGTGAACATGTAGCAGTGTCCATGTAGCAGTGTCCATGTAGCAGTGAACATGTGGCAGTGAACATGTAGCAGTGAACATGTAGCAGTGAACATGTAGCAGTGAACATGTAGCAGTGTCCATGTAGCAGTGTCCATGTAGCAGTGAACATGTAGCAGTGAACATGTAGCAGTGAACATGTAGCAGTGAACATGTAGCAGTGAACATGTAGCAGTGAACATGTAGCAGTGAACATGTAGCAGTGAACATGTAGCAGTGTCCATGTAGCAGTGTCCATGTAGCAGTGAACATGTAGCAGTGTCCATGTAGCAGTGAACATATAGCAGTGAACATGTAGCAGTGTCCATGTAGCAGTGTCCATGTAGCAGTGAACATGTAGCAGTGAACATGTAGCAGTGAACATGTAGCAGTGAACATGTAGCAGTGAACATGTAGCAATGAACATGTAGCAGTGAACATGTAGCAGTGAACATGTAGCAGTGTCCATGTAGCAGTGTCCATGTAGCAGTGTCCATGTAGCAGTGAACATGTAGCAGTGTCCATGTAGCAGTGAACATATAGCAGTGAACATGTAGCAGTGTCCATGTAGCAGTGTCCATGTAGCAGTGAACATGTAGCAGTGAACATGTAGCAGTGAACATGTAGCAGTGTCCATGTAGCAGTGAACATGTAGCAGTGTCCATGTAGCAGTGAACATGTAGCAGTGAACATGTAGCAGTGAACATGTAGCAGTGAACATGTAGCAGTGTCCATGTAGCAGTGAACATGTAGCAGTGTCCATGTAGCAGTGAACATGTAGCAGTGTCCATGTAGCAGTGTCCATGTAGCAGTGAACATGTAGCAGTGTCCATGTAGCAGTGTCCATGTAGCAGTGAACATGTAGCAGTGAACATGTAGCAGTGTCCATGTAGCAGTGTCCATGTAGCAGTGAACATGTAGCAGTGTCCATGTAGCAGTGTACATGTAGCAGTGAACATGTAGCAGTGTCCATGTAGCAGTGAACATGTAGCAGTGAACATGTAGCAGTGTCCATGTAGCAGTGAACATGTAGCAGTGAACATGTAGCAGTGAACATGTAGCAGTGTCCATGTAGCAGTGAACATGTAGCATTGTCCATGTAACAGTGAACATGTAGCAGTGAACATGTAGCAGTGAACATGTAGCAGTGAACATGTAGCAGTGTCCATGTAGCAGTGAACATGTAGCAGTGAACATGTAGCAGTGTCCATGTAGCAGTGAACATGTAGCAGTGTCCATGTAGCAGTGAACATGTAGCAGTGAACATGTAACAGTGAACATGTAGCAGTGAACATGTAGCAGTGAACATGTAGCAGTGTCCATGTAGCAGTGAAAATGTAGCAGTGAACATGTAGGAGTGAACATGTAGCAGTGTCCATGTAGCAGTGTCCATGTAGCAGTGAACATGTAGCAGTGTCCATGTAGCAGTAAACATGTAGCAGTGAACATGTAGCAGTGAACATGTAGCAGTGTACATGTAGCAGTGTCCATGTAGCAGTGTACATGTAGCAGTGAACATGTAGCAGTGAACATGTAGCAGTGTCCATGTAGCAGTGAACATGTAGCAGTGTACATGTAGCAGTGTCCATGTAGCAGTGTCCATGTAGCAGTGAACATGTAGCAGTGTCCATGTAGCAGTGTCCATGTAGCAGTGAACATGTAGCAGTGTCCATGTAGCAGTAAACATGTAGCAGTGAACATGTAGCAGTGAACATGTAGCAGTGAACATGTAGCAGTGTCCGTAGCAGTGTCCATGGCAGTGTACATGTAGCAGTGAACATGTAGCAGTGAACATGTAGCAGTGTCCATGTAGCAGTGAACATGTAGCAGTGAACATGTAGCAGTGAACATGTAGCAGTGTCCATGTAGCAGTGTCCATGTAGCAGTGAACATGTAGCAGTGTCCATGTAGCAGTGAACATGTAGCAGTGAACATGTATCAGTGAACATGTAGCAGTGTCCATGTAGCAGTGAACATGTAGCAGTGTCCATGTAGCAGTGAACATGTAGCAGTGTCCATGTAGCAGTGTCCATGTAGCAGTGAACATGTAGCAGTGAACATGTAGCAGTGAACATGTAGCAGTGTCCATGTAGCAGTGAACATGTAGCAGTGTCCATGTAGCAGTGTCCATGTAGCAGTGTCCATGTAGCAGTGTCCATGTAGCAGTGAACATGTAGCAGTGAACATGTAGCAGTGAACATGTAGCAGTGTCCATGTAGCAGTGAACGTAGCAGTGAACATGTAGCAGTGTCCATGGCAGTGAACATGTAGTGTCCATGTAGCAGTGAACATGTAGCAGTGAACATGTAGCAGTGTCCATGTAGTGAACATGTAGCAGTGTCCATGTAGCAGTGAACATGTAGCAGTGAACATGTAGCAGTGAACATGTAGCAGTGAACATGTAGCAGTGTCCATGTAGCAGTGTCCATGTAGCAGTGAACATGTAGCAGTGTCCATGTAGCAGTGTCCATGTAGCAGTGTCCATGTAGCAGTGTACATGTAGCAGTGAACATGTAGCAGTGTCCATGTAGCAGTGAACATGTAGCAGTGAACATGTAGCAGTGTCCATGTAGCAGTGAACATGTAGCAGTGAACATGTAGCAGTGAACATGTAGCAGTGTCCATGTAGCAGTGTCCATGTAACAGTGAACATGTAGCATTGTCCATGTAACAGTGAACATGTAGCAGTGTCCATGTAGCAGTGAACATGTAGCAGTGAACATGTAGCAGTGAACATGTAGCAGTGAACATGTAGCAGTGTCCATGTAGCAGTGAACATGTAGCAGTGAACATGTAGCAGTGTCCATGTAACAGTGTCCATGTAGCAGTGAACATGTAGCAGTGAACATGTAGCAGTGTCCATGTAACAGTGTACATGTAGCAGTGAACATGTAGCAGTGAACATGTAGCAGTGAACATGTAACAGTGTCCATGTAGCAGTGAACATGTAGCAGTGTACATGTAGCAGTGAACATGTAGCAGTGTCCATGTAGCAGTGTCCATGTAGCAGTGAACATGTAGCAGTGAACATGTAGCAGTGAACATGTAGCAGTGTCCATGTAGCAGTGAACATGTAGCAGTGTACATGTAGCAGTGAACATGTAGCAGTGAACATGTAGCAGTGTCCATGTAGCAGTGTCCATGTAGCAGTGAACATGTAGCAGTGAACATGTAGCAGTGTCCATGTAGCAGTGAACATGTAGCAGTGAACATGTAGCAGTGAACATGTAGCAGTGTCCATGTAGCAGTGTCCATGTAGCAGTGAACATGTAGCAGTGTCCATGTAGCAGTGAACATGTAGCAGTGAACATGTAGCAGTGAACATGTAGCAGTGAACATGTAGCAGTGTCCATGTAGCAGTGAACATGTAGCAGTGAACATGTAGCAGTGAACATGTAGCAGTGAACATGTAGCAGTGTCCATGTAGCAGTGTCCATGTAGCAGTGAACATGTAGCAGTGTACATGTAGCAGTGAACATGTAGCAGTGAACATGGAGTGGTTTCACTTGATTTCACTTGATTTCCAAACACGTGTTCATCTGTCTGTCTTTTCCCAGCTGCTCCTGAACGCATCATCTCACTCTTCCGGTAAGCTCCGGTTGCCAGCAGCGAGCATGGCTTCTTCTTCTCTCCCTCCCGCTCCCTCTTGCTCAGTGTGTCTCATGTCTAGTTCTCCCTCTGCCTCCCTTAATGATAACGATACATGCAACAAGTGTAGTTTATTTGCTAGGTTGGAGGCAGGTCTAAGTGGGTTAGATGCACGGCTCCGCTATCAAGCTCAGACAGCTATGCTAGTTAGCCCGCCCTCTCCCGTAGCCCGGTAGCGGGCTACAGTCAGCTGATAGCTGTTCTCCGGTGGTGCCCGATCAGCCGGGATCGTGGGTAACTGTTCAGGAGTAGTAAGTCTACAGAAGCCGCTGTGCACCAACCACTTCACGTTTCAACCAGTTTTCCTGCTCAGCGACACACCCGCTGAGGAACACACCCTGGTTATCGGGAGCTCTATAGTCAGGAACGTGAAAACAGCGAAGCCGCGGACCAGAGTCGTGTATGCCTCCCGGGGCAGAGCGGGCGACGTGGAGTCTTGTTTGAAGCTGCTGGCTAAGGATAAGCGGAGATAGTCAGATTGTAATACGCCGGTGGTAATGGCCCGAGCCCGTCGGTCGGAAGTCACTAAAATTAATGTGGAATCGGTGTGTGCTTATGCCAAGGCGTTGTCGGACACCGTAATTTTCTCTGGCCCTCTCCCAAATTTGCAGACAGACGAATTGTATAGCCGAATGTCGTCTTTCAACCGCTGGCTGTCGGTGGTGCCCAGCGAATAATGTAGGCTACGTAGACAACTGGAAGACTTTCTGGGGAAAGCCTGATCTGATGAGGAGACGGCATCCATCCCACGTTGGACGGAGCGCGTCTCATTTCTGCGAATATGACCAAGTTGATCACCGGACTTAATCTATGACAATCCAGGGTTCAGATCAGGAACCGGGAGCAGAGTTGTGTTTAACACCCTCTCTGCTCTTCCATTCGAGCAGTTACCACCCTTGACTTTAGAGTAGAGACTGTGTCTGTCCAGCCACTTCAATTAAATAAATCAAAAGTAAGCAGAAGAGGAGTCGTACACAATAACCTTATACAAGTTAACACCATTATTTCAGCAGTGCAACAAAACAGGACTATTAAATGTGGTCTCCTAAATATTCGATCTCTGTCATCTAAAGCTGTGTTACTAAATGATTTAATATCAGATAATCACATTGATTTATGTTGCCTAACTGAAACCTGGCTGAGCCATGAAGAATATGTCTGCCTGAATGAATCGACTCCTCCAAGTCATATTAATACTCACATTCCTCGAGGCACGCGTCGAGGAGGTGGAGTAGCAGCCATCTTTGAATCGAGCCTATTAATTAATCCTCAACCAAAATTACACTACACCTCATTTGAAAGCCTTGTTCTTAGTCTTTCACATCCAACCTGGAAAACACTACAGCCAATTCGATTTGTGATTCTGTACCGCCACCAGGTCCATATTCAGAGTTTATATCTGAATTCTCAGAATTTATATCTAGTTTGGTTCTTAAAACCGATAAAGTTATTATTGTTGGAGATTTTAATATCCATGTGGATGTTGATAATGATTGCCTTAGTGCTGCATTCATCTCCTTGTTGGACTCGATTGGCTTCTGTCAGAGAGTACAGAAACCTCACAGCTTTGGCCACAGCTTGATCTTGTTCTTACTTATGGCGTTGACATTGAGCATTTGAGCGTCTTCCCACAGAATCCTCTTCTGTCAGACCACAACCTCATAACTTTTGAATTTATACTACGGTGTACTCCGTTAGTCAAAAGTTCTACACCAGATGTCTAACTGACAGTGCTGTAGCTAAATTTAAGGAGGCGATTCCTTCTGTATTTGATTCGATACCACGTCTCAATATAACAGAGGACTCCTGGTCTAACTTTAGTCCGTCCCAGATTGATCATCTTGTTGACAGTGCCACAGGCTCTCTGAGAATGACACTGGACTCGATAGCCCCTCTGAAGAAGAAGACAGTGAGGAAGAGGAGGTTTGCTCCCTGGTATAACCCTCAGACCCTCAGACCCACAAACTGAAGCAAACGTCACGAAAGCTTGAACGCATATGGCGTTCAACTAATCTCGAAGAATCCCGCTTAGTTTGGCGAGATAGTCTTAAAACATATAAGAAGGCCCTCCGTAATGCCAGAGCAGCCTATTACTCATCAGTAATAGAAAAAATAAAACAACCCCAGGTTTCTCTTCAGCACTGTAGCCAGGCTGACAGAGAGTCACAGCTCTGTGGAGCCGAGCATTCTATAAACCTCAGTGGTAATGACTTTATGAACTTCTTTAATGAAAAGATTTTAACTATTAGGGACAAGATTAATATTCTCTTGCCCATAACCAGTGCCAATCTGTCCTCAAGTGGAATGGCCTTGGAAACCGCTGTATGCCCTGGTGTATATTTGAGGCTTTTCTCCCATCAACCGTGACCAATTATCTTCAACGGTTTCGCCGAACACGTCTACCTGTCTCTTGGACCCCATCCCGACGAGGCTGCTTAAAGACGTTTTGCCTTTAAACGGCGGCTGTGCATTAGATATTATCAATGTGTCTCTGCTAACAGGCCACGTACCACACTCCTTCAAAGTGGCTGTTATTAAACCTCTCCTGAAGAAGCCCACTCTGGATCCAGAGGTGTTGGCTAACTACAGACTGATCTCTAACCTCCCCTTCCTCTCCAAGATCCTTGAGAAAGTGGTCGCAAATCAGTTGTGCGACTTTCTACATCATAATAGTTTATTTGAGAAATTTCAATCAGGATTTAGAAAACACCACAGCACCGAGACGGCACTGGTGAAAATTACAAATGACCTCTTAATGGCAGCAGATAAAGGACTCCTCTCTGTGCTGGTCTTGTTAGACCTTAGTGCTGATAGAGGACTCCTCTCTGTACTGGTCTAGTTAGACCTTAGTCCTGATAGAGGACTCCTCTCTGTACTGGACTTGTTAGACCTTAGTGCTGCATTTGACACCATTGACCATGACATCCTGTTACAGAGACTGGAGCAGTCGATTGGCATTTCAGGCACGGCACTAATTTGGTTTAAATCCTACTTATCAGATCGATCTCAGTTTGTATTTGTAAACGATGACGCCTCGATAACCACCAACGTTAATCACGGATTTCCACAAGGTTCTGTGCTTGGACCAATTTTATTTACCTTATACATGCTTCCTTTGGGCAATATTATCAGGAAACACTCCATAAACTTTCATTGTTATGCAGATGATACTCAACTATATTTATCGATAAAACCAGAGGAGAGCAACCAACTCGTAAAAATTCAAGCATGTCTTATAGACATAAAAACATGGATGACCTGCAACTTCTTGATGTTAAACTCAGACAAAACCGTAATTTTAATCGCCCCTGAGCACCTCAGAGATCAATTATCTGGTGATGTGGATTCTGTAGACGGCATTGCCCTGGCATCCAACACCACTGTAAAGAATCTTGGCATTATCTTTGATCGGGACTTGTCCTTTAACTCCACGTAAAGCAAATCTCAAGGACTGCATTCTTTCATCTACGTAATATTTCAAAAATCAGGCACATCTTGTCTCAAAAGATGCAGAAAAATTGGTTCACAGCGTTCGTTACTTGAGACTGGATTACTGCAACTCCTTATTATCAGGCTGCTCTAATAAATCTTAGGTCCTCCAGTTGATCCAGAATGCTGCAGCTCGTGTTCTCACTAAAACTAAGAAAGAGATCACATCACTCCTGCACTAGCTGCTCTGCACTGGCTCCCAGTAAAATCAAGAATCACTTTAAAATTCTTCTCTTAACGTAGAAAGCCTTGATTGGTGATGCACCATCATATCTTAAGGAGCTTGTAGTACCATATTGCCCCACTAGAGAGCTCGCTCACTAAATGCAGGACTACTTGTAGTTCCTAGAGTCTTAAAAAGTAGAATGGGAGCCAGAGCCTTTGGTTATCAAGCTCCTCTTTTATGGAACCAGCTTCCAATTTCAGTCCGGAGGCAGACACAGTCACCGCGTTTAAGAGTAGACTTAAGACCTTCCTCTTTGACAGAGCTTATAGTTAGGGCTGAATCAGGTTTGCCCTGGTCCAGCCCCTTGATATGCTGCTATAGGCTTATAGCTGCCGGGGACGTTAGGATGCACTGAGTACCTATCTCCTCTTTCTCTCCTTAAGGATGAATTTTCATCTCTCAATCACACGTTACTAACTCTGCTTTCCCGCCGGTGTCCTTGTGACTTCATGTCTCATGGGGTCATCGGACCCTATGAGACGGCATAGATCCTATCTGCCTGATGGATCATCGAGGTCTGGGTCGTGGAATTCCTGCTCCTGACTGCGCCACTGTCCTGTTGAGACTCCGCCACTGTTGAGACTCCCCCTCCTCCTCCCACCGCCATCTGCCTGATGGATCGTGGAGGTCTCCATCGTGGAATATGCCTACTATGAACTATTCATACACTCTGTCATATTCATTGAATGTATTTTAACTCTAAATCTGTCCTTCTGTACACATGACATCTATTGTTCTGTCCATCCTGGAGAGGGATCCTCCTCTGTTGCTCTCCTGAAGGTTTCTTCCCTTTTTTTTCCCCCTGAAGGGTTATTTGGGAGTTTTTCCTGGTCCGATGTGAGGTTTTGGGGCAGGGATGTCTATGTGTACAGATTGTAAAGCACTCCGAGACAAATTTGTAATTTGTGAAATTGGGCTATACAAATAAACTGAATTGAATTGAATTGAATGTAGCAGTGAACATGTAGCAGTGTCCATGTAGCAGTGAACATGTAGCAGTGAACATGTAGCAGTGTACATGTAGCAGTGAACATGTAGCAGTGAACATGTAGCAGTGTCCATGTAGCAGTGAACATGTAGCAGTGTACATGTAGCAGTGTACATGTAGCAGTGTACATGTAGCAGTGTACATGTAGCAGTGTACATGTAGCAGTGTACATGTAGCAGTGAACATGTAGCAGTGTCCATGTAGCAGTGAACATGTAGCAGTGAACATGTAGCAGTGTACATGTAGCAGTGAACATGTAGCAGTGAACATGTAGCAGTGAACATGTAGCAGTGTCCATGTAGCAGTGAACATGTAGCAGTGTACATGTAGCAGTGAACATGTAGCAGTGTCCATGTAGCAGTGAACATGTAGCAGTGAACATGTAGCAGTGTCCATGTAGCAGTGAACATGTAGCAGTGTCCATGTAGCAGTGTCCATGTAGCAGTGTCCATGTAGCAGTGTCCATGTAGCAGTGAACATGTAGCAGTGTCCATGTAGCAGTAAACATGGAGCAGTGAACATGTAGCAGTGAACATGGAGCAGTGTCCATGCACCAGTGAACATGTAGCAGCGTCCATGTAGCCGTGAACATGTAGCAGTGAACATAGCAGTGAACATGTAGCAGTGTCCATGTAGCAGTGTCCATGTAGCAGTGAACATGTAGCAGTGAACATGTAGCAGTGAACATGTAGCAGTGAACATGTAGCAGTGTCCATGTAGCAGTGAACATGTAGCAGTGAACAGTGAACATGTAGCAGTGAACATGTAGCAGTGTCCATGTAGCAGTGAACATGTAGCAGTGTCCATGTAGCAGTGAACATGTAGCAGTGTCCATGTAGCAGTGAACATGTAGCAGTGAACATGTAGCAGTGTCCATGTAGCAGTGAACATGTGCAGTGTCCATGTAGCAGTGAACATGTAGCAGTGAACATGTAGCAGTGTCCATGTAGCAGTGAACATGTAGCAGTGAACATGTAGCAGTGTCCATGTAGCAGTGTCCATGTAGCAGTGAACATGTAGCAGTGAACATGTAGCAGTGTCCATGTAGCAGTGAACATGTAGCAGTGAACATGTAGCAGTGTCCATGTAGCAGTGTCCATGTAGCAGTGAACATGTAGCAGTGAACATGTAGCAGTGAACATGTAGCAGTGAACATGTAGCAGTGTCCATGTAGCAGTGAACATGTAGCAGTGAACATGTAGCAGTGTCCATGTAGCAGTGTCCATGTAGCAGTGAACATGTAGCAGTGAACATGTAGCAGTGTCCATGTAGCAGTGAACATGTAGCAGTGTCCATGTAGCAGTGAACATGTAGCAGTGTCCATGTAGCAGTGTCCATGTAGCAGTGAACATGTAGCAGTGAACATGTAGCAGTGAACATGTAGCAGTGAACATGTAGCAGTGAACATGTAGCAGTGAACATGTAGCAGTGAACATGTAGCAGTGTCCATGGCAGTGAACATGTAGCAGTGAACATGTAGCAGTGTACATGTAGCAGTGAACATGTAGCAGTGAACATGTAGCAGTGAACATGTAGCAGTGTCCATGTAGCAGTGAACATGTAGCAGTGAACATGTAGCAGTGTCCATGTAGCAGTGAACATGTAGCAGTGAACATGTAGCAGTGTCCATGTAGCAGTGAACATGTAGCAGTGTCCATGTAGCAGTGAACATGTAGCAGTGAACATGTAGCAGTGAACATGTAGCAGTGAACATGTAGCAGTGTCCATGTAGCAGTGAACATGTAGCAGTGAACATGGCAGTGTCCATGTAGCAGTGTCCATGTAGCAGTGAACATGTAGCAGTGAACATGTAGCAGTGTACATGTAGCAGTGAACATGTAGCAGTGAACATGTAGCAGTGAACATGTAGCAGTGTCCATGGCGTGTCCATGTAGCAGTGAACATGTAGCAGTGAACATGTAGCAGTGAACATGTAGCAGTGTCCATGTAGCAGTGAACATGTAGCAGTGAACATGTAGCAGTGAACATGTAGCAGTGTCCATGTAGCAGTGAACATGTAGCAGTGAACATGTAGCAGTGAACATGTAGCAGTGTCCATGTAGCAGTGAACATGTAGCAGTGAACATGTAGCAGTGAACATGTAGCAGTGTCCATGTAGCAGTGAACATGTAGCAGTGAACATGTAGCAGTGTACATGTAGCAGTCATGTAGCTGAACATGTAGCAGTGAACGTAGCAGTGAACATGTAGCAGTGAACATGTAGCAGTGTCCATGTAGCAGTGAACAGTGTAGCAGTCCATGTAGCAGTGTCCATGTAGCAGTGAACATGTAGCAGTGAACATGTAGCAGTGTCCATGTAGCAGTGAACATGTAGCAGTGTCCATGTAGCAGTGAACATGTAGCAGTGAACATGTAGCAGTGTCCATGTAGCAGTGAACATGTAGCAGTGTCCATGTAGCAGTGAACATGTAGCAGTGAACATGTAGCAGTGTCCATGTAGCAGTGAACATGTAGCAGTGAACATGTAGCAGTGTCCATGTAGCAGTGAACATGTAGCAGTGAACATGTAGCAGTGTCCATGTAGCAGTGAACATGTAGCAGTGTCCATGTAGCAGTGAACATGTAGCAGTGAACATGTAGCAGTGAACATGTAGCAGTGTCCATGTAGCAGTGAACATGTAGCAGTGAACATGTAGCAGTGTCCATGTAGCAGTGAACATGTAGCAGTGAACATGTAGCAGTGAACATGTAGCAGTGTCCATGTAGCAGTGAACATGTAGCAGTGAACATGTAGCAGTGTACATGTAGCAGTGAACATGTAGCAGTGAACATGTAGCAGTGTCCATGTAGCAGTGTCCATGTAGCAGTGAACATGTAGCAGTGAACATGTAGCAGTGAACATGTAGCAGTGTCCATGTAGCAGTGAACATGTAGCAGTGAACGTAGCAGTGTCCATGTAGCAGTGTCCATGTAGCAGTGAACATGTAGCAGTGAACGTGGCAGTGATGTAGCGGTGAACATGGCAGTGAACATGTAGCAGTCATGTGGCAGTGATGTGGCAGTGAACGTAGCAGTGAACATGTAGCAGTGTACATGTAGCAGTGTCCATGTAGCAGTGTCCATGTAGCAGTGAACATGTAGCGGTGTCCATGTAGCAGTGAACATGTAGCAGTGAACATGTAGCAGTGTACATGTAGCAGTGAACATGTAGCAGTGTCCATGTAGCAGTGTCCATGTAGCAGTGAACATGTAGCAGTGTACATGTAGCAGTGTCCATGTAGCAGTGTACATGTAGCAGTGTCCATGTAGCGGTGTCCATGTAGCAGTGAACATGTAGCGGTGTCCATGTAGCAGTGAACATGTAGCAGTGAACATGTAGCAGTGTACATGTAGCAGTGTCCGTAGCAGTGTCCATGTAGCAGTGTCCATGTAGCGGTGTCCATGTAGCAGTGAACATGTAGCAGTGTCCATGTAGCAGTGTCCATGTAGCAGTGAACATGTAGCAGTCCATGGCAGTGAACATGTAGCAGTGAACATGTAGCAGTGTCCATGTAGCAGTGAACATGTAGCGGTGAACTGTAGCAGTGTCCATGTAGCAGTGAACATGTAGCAGTGTACATGTAGCAGTGAACATGTAGCAGTGAACATGTAGCAGTGTCCATGTAGCAGTGAACATGTAACAGTGAACATGTAGCAGTGAACATGTAGCAGTGTCCATGTAGCAGTGAACATGTAGCAGTGAACATGTAGCAGTGAACATGTAGCAGTGTCCATGGCGGTGAACATGTAGCAGTGCCCATGTAGCAGTGAACATGTAGCAGTGAGCATGTAGCAGTGTCCATGTAGCAGTGAACATGTGGCAGTGAACGTAGCGGTGAACATGTAGCAGTGGTCATGTAGCAAGCTCCATGTGGCAGTGAACATGTAGCAGTCAACTTGTAGCAGTGTCCATGGAGCTGTGAGCATGTGGCAGTGTACATGTAGCGGTGAACATGTAGCAGTGAACATGTAGCAGTGTCCATGTAGCAGTGTCCATGTAGCAGTGAACATGTAGCAGTGAACATGTAGCAGTGAACATGTAGCAGTGTCCATGTAGCAGTGAACATGTAGCAGTGAACGTAGCAGTGTCCATGTAGCAGTGAACATGGCAATGTAGCAGTGAACATGTAGCAGTGAACATGTAGCAGTGTCCATGTAGCAGTGAACATGTAGCAGTGAACATGTAGCAGTGAACATGGCGGTGAACATGTAGCAGTGTCCATGTAGCGGTGAACATGTAGCAGTGAACATGTAGCAGTGTCCATGTGGCAGTGAACATGTAGCAGTGAACATGTAGCAGTGTCCATGTAGCAGTGAACATGTGGCAGTGAACATGTAGCAGTGTCCATGTAGCAGTGAACATGTAGCAGTGAACATGTAGCAGTGAACATGTAGCAGTGTCCATGTAGCAGTGAACATGTAGCAGTGAACATGGCAGTGAACATGTAGCAGTGTCCATGTAGCAGTGAACATGTAGCAGTATGTAGCAGTGACATGTAGCAGTGAACATGTAGCAGTGAACATGTAGCAGTGTCCATGTAGCAGTGAACATGTAGCAGTGCATGTAGCAGTGTCCATGTAGCAGTGAACATGTAGCAGTGTCCATGTAGCAGTGAACATGTAGCAGTGAACATGTAGCAGTGTCCATGTAGCAGTGAACATGTAGCAGTGAACATGTAGCAGTGTCCATGTAGCAGTCCATGTAGCAGTGAACATGTAGCAGTGAACGTAGCAGTGAACATGTAGCAGTGTCCATGTAGCAGTGAACATGTAGCAGTGTCCATGTAGCAGTGTCCATGTAGCAGTGAACATGTAGCAGTGAACATGTAGCAGTGTCCATGTAGCAGTGAACATGGCAGTGTCCATGTAGCAGTGAACATGGCAGTGAACATGTAGCAGTGAATGTAGCAGAGTCCATGTAGCAGTGAACATGTAGCAGTGAACATGTAGCAGTGTCCATGTAGCAGTGAACATGTAGCAGTGAACATGTAGCAGTGAACATGTAGCAGTGTCCATGTAGCAGTGAACGTAGCAGTGAACATGTAGCAGTGAACATGTAGCAGTGAACATGTAGCGGTGTCCATGTAGCAGTGAACATGTAGCGTGCATGTAGCAGTGAACATGTAGCAGTGTACTTGTAGCAGTGAACATGAAGCAGTGTCCATGTAGCAGTGAACATGTGGCAGTGAACATGTAGCAGTGAACATGTAGCGGTGTCCATGTAGCAGTGAACATGTAGCAGTGAACGTAGCGTGGTGAACATGTAGCAGTGCCCATGTAGCAGTGAACATGTAGCAGTGTCCATGTAGCAGTGAACATGTAGCAGTGAACATGTAGCAGTGTCCATGTAGCAGTGAATCCATGTAGCAGTGAACATGTAGCAGTGAACATGTAGCAGTGTCCATGGCAGGTGAACATGTAGCAGTGAACATGTAGCAGTGAACATGTAGCAGTGTCCATGTAGCAGTGAACATGTAGCAGTGAACATGTAGCAGTGTCCATGTAGCAGTGTCCATGTAGCAGTGAACATGTAGCAGTGAACATGTAGCAGTGTCCATGTAGCAGTGAACATGTAGCAGTGTCCATGTAGCAGTGAACATGTAGCAGTGTCCATGTAGCAGTGTCCATGTAGCAGTGAACATGTAGCAGTGTCCATGTAGCAGTGAACATGTAGCAGTGAACGTAGCAGTGAACATGTAGCAGTGTCCATGTAGCAGTGAACATGTAGCAGTGAACATGTAGCAGTGTCCATGTAGCAGTGAACATGTAGCAGTGTCCATGTAGCAGTGAACATGTAGCAGTGTCCATGTAGCAGTGTCCATGTAGCAGTGAACATGTAGCAGTGTCCATGTAGCAGTGAACATGTAGCAGTGCATGTAGCAGTGAATATGTAGCAGTGTCCATGTAGCAGTGAACATGTAGGCAGTGAACATGTAGCAGTGTCCATGTAGCAGTGAACATGTAGCAGTGAACATGTAGCAGTGAACATGTAGCAGTGTCCATGTAGCAGTGAACATGTAGCAGTGAACATGTAGCAGTGAACATGTGGGAGTGTCCATGTAGCAGTGAACATGTAGCAGTGTACATGTAGTGAACATGTAGCAGTAGCAGTGTCCATGGCAGTGAACATGTAGCAGTGAACATGTAGCAGTGTCCATGTAGCAGTGAACATGTAGCAGTGAACATGTAGCAGTGAACATGTAGCAGTGTCCATGTAGCAGTGAACATGTAGCAGTGAACGTAGCAGTGTCCATGTGGCAGTGAACATGTAGCAGTGAACATGTAGCAGTGAACATGTAGCAGTGTCCATGTAGCAGTGAACATGTAGCAGTGAACATGTAGCAGTGTCCATGTAGCAGTGAACGTGTGTAGCAGTGAACATGTAGCAGTGTCCATGTAGCAGTGAACATGTAGCAGTGTCCATGTAGCAGTGTCCATGTAGCAGTGAACATGTAGCAGTGAACATGTAGCAGTGAACATGTAGCAGTGAACATGTAGCAGTGTCCATGTAGCAGTGTCCATGTAGCAGTGAACATGTAGCAGTGAACATGTAGCAGTGTCCATGTAGCAGTGAACATGTAGCAGTGTCCATGTAGCAGTGAACATGTAGCAGTGAACATGTAGCAGTGTCCATGTAGCAGTGAACATGTAGCAGTGTCCATGTAGCAGTGAACATGTAGCAGTGTCCATGTAGCAGTGAACATGTAGCAGTGAACATGTAGCAGTGAACATGTAGCAGTGTCCATGGCAGTGAGCAGTGAACGTAGCAGTGAACATGTAGCAGTGTCCAGGCAGTGAACATGTAGCAGTGAACATGTAGCAGTGTCCATGTAGCAGTGAACATGTAGCAGTGAACATGTAGCAGTGAACATGTAGCAGTGTCCATGTAGCAGTGAACATGGCAGTAGCAGTGTCCATGTAGCAGTGAACATGTAGCAGTGAACATGTAGCAGTGAATGTAGCAGTGAACATGTAGCAGTGTCCATGTAGCAGTGAACATGTAGCAGTGAACATGTAGCAGTGTCCATGTAGCAGTGAACATGTAGCAGTGAACATGTAGCAGTGTCGTGAACATGTAGCAGTGAACATGTAGCAGTGTCCATGTAGCAGTGAACATGTAGCAGTGAACATGTAGCAGTGTCCATGTAGCAGTGAACATGTAGCAGTGAACATGTAGCAGTGAACATGTAGCAGTGAACATGTAGCAGTGTCCATGTAGCAGTGAACATGTAGCAGTGAACGTAGCAGTGGGTGTCCATGTAGCAGTGTCCATGTAGCAGTGAACATGTAGCAGTGTCCATGTAGCAGTGAACATGCAGCGTAGCAGTGAACATGTAGCAGTGAACATGTAGCAGTGTCCATGTAGCAGTGAACATGTAGCAGTGAACATGTAGCAGTGAACATGTAGCAGTGAACATGTAGCAGTGTCCATGTAGCAGTGAACATGTAGCAGTGTCCATGTAGCAGTGAACATGTAGCAGTGAACATGTAGCAGTGAACATGCAGTGTCAGGAACATGTAGCAGTGAACATGTAGCAGTGAACATGTAGCAGTGTCCATGTAGCAGTGAACATGTAGCAGTGAACATGTAGCAGTGAACATGTAGCAGTGTCCATGTAGCAGTGAACATGTAGCAGTGAACATGTAGCAGTGAACATGTAGCAGTGAACATGTAGCAGTGTCCATGTAGCAGTGAACATGTAGCAGTGTCCATGTAGCAGTGAACATGTAGCAGTGAACATGTAGCAGTGAACATGTAGCAGTGAACATGTAGCAGTGAACATGTAGCAGTGTCCATGTAGCAGTGAACATGTAGCAGTGAACATGTAGCAGTGAACATGTAGCAGTGTCCATGTAGCAGTGAACATGTAGCAGTGAACATGTAGCAGTGAACATGTAGCAGTGAACATGCAGTGTCCATGTAGCAGTGAACATGTAGCAGTGAACATGTAGCAGTGTCCATGTAGCAGTGTCCATGTAGCAGTGAACATGTAGCAGTGAACATGTAGCAGTGTCCATGTAGCAGTGTCCATGTAGCAGTGAACATGTAGCAGTGTCCATGTAGCAGTGTCCATGTAGCAGTGAACATGTAGCAGTGTCCATGTAGCAGTGTCCATGTAGCAGTGAACATGTAGCAGTGTCCATGTAGCAGTGAACATGTAGCAGTGAACATGTAGCAGTGTCCATGTAGCAGTGAACATGTAGCAGTGAACATGTAGCAGTGTCCATGTAGCAGTGTCCATGTAGCAGTGAACATGTGAACGTAGCAGTGTCCATGTAGCAGTGTCCATGTAGCAGTGAACATGTAGCAGTGAACATGTAGCAGTGTACATGTAGCAGTGAACATGTAGCAGTGAACATGTAGCAGTGAACATGTAGCAGTGTCCATGTAGCAGTGAACATGGCAGTGTAGCAGTGAACATGTAGCAGTGAACATGTAGCAGTGATGGCGAACATGTAGCAGTGAACATGTAGCAGTGTCCATGTAGCAGTGAACATGTAGCAGCAGTGAACATGTGGCAGTGAACATGTAGCAGTGAACGTAGCAGTGTCCATGTAGCAGTGAACATGTAGCAGTGAACATGTAGCAGTGAACGTGCCAGCAGTGAACATGTAGCAGTGTCCATGTAGCAGTGAACATGTAGCAGTGTCCATGTAGCAGTGAACATGTAGCAGTGAACATGTAGCAGTGAACATGTAGCAGTGAACATGTAGCAGTGAACATGTAGCAGTGAACATGTAGCAGTGAACATGTAGCAGTGAACATGTAGCAGTGAACATGCAGTGAACATGTAGCAGTGTCCATGTAGCAGTGAACATGTAGCAGTGAACATGTAGCAGTGAACATGTAGCAGTGAACATGTAGCAGTGTCCATGTAGCAGTGTCCATGTAGCAGTGAACATGTAGCAGTGAACATGTAGCAGTGTCCATGTAGCAGTGAACATGTAGCAGTGTCCATGTAGCAGTGAACATGTAGCAGTGAACATGTAGCAGTGTCCATGTAGCAGTGAACATGTAGCAGTGTCCATGTAGCAGTGTCCATGTAGCAGTGAACATGTAGCAGTGAACATGTAGCAGTGAACATGTAGCAGTGTCCATGTAGCAGTGAACATGTAGCAGTGAACATGTAGCAGTGAACATGTAGCAGTGTCCATGTAGCAGTGAACATGTAGCAGTGAACATGTAGCAGTGTCCATGTAGCAGTGAACATGTAGCAGTGAACATGTAGCAGTGAACATGTAGCAGTGAACATGTAGCAGTGAACATGTAGCAGTGTCCATGTAGCAGTGAACATGTAGCAGTGTCCATGTAGCAGTGTCCATGTAGCAGTGAACATGTAGCAGTGAACATGTAGCAGTGAACATGTAGCAGTGAACATGTAGCAGTGTCCATGTAGCAGTGTCCATGTAGCAGTGTCCATGTAGCAGTGAACATGTAGCAGTGAACATGTAGCAGTGTCCATGTAGCAGTGAACATGTAGCAGTGAACATGTAGCAGTGTCCATGTAGCAGTGAACATGTAGCAGTGAACATGTAGCAGTGTCCATGTAGCAGTGAACATGTAGCAGTGAACATGTAGCAGTGAACATGTAGCAGTGAACATGTAGCAGTGTCCATGTAGCAGTGAACATGTAGCAGTGAACATGTAGCAGTGTCCATGTAGCAGTGTCCATGTAGCAGTGAACATGTAGCAGTGTCCATGTAGCAGTGAACATGTAGCAGTGAACATGTAGCAGTGAACATGTAGCAGTGAACATGTAGCAGTGTCCATGTAGCAGTGAACATGTAGCAGTGAACATGTAGCAGTGAACATGTAGCAGTGAACATGTAGCAGTGTCCATGTAGCAGTGAACATGTAGCAGTGTCCATGTAGCAGTGAACATGTAGCAGTGAACATGTAGCAGTGAACATGTAGCAGTGTCCATGTAGCAGTGAACATGTAGCAGTGAACATGTAGCAGTGTCCATGTAGCAGTGAACATGTAGCAGTGAACATGTAGCAGTGAACATGTAGCAGTGTCCATGTAGCAGTGAACATGTAGCAGTGAACATGTAGCAGTGAACATGTAGCAGTGAACGGTGAACATGTAGCAGTGAACATGTAGCAGTGTCCATGTAGCAGTGAACATGTAGCAGTGAACATGTAGCAGTGAACATGTAGCAGTGAACATGTAGCAGTGTCCATGTAGCAGTGAACATGTAGCAGTGAACATGTAGCAGTGAACATGTAGCAGTGTCCGCAGTGTCCGTAGCAGTGAACATGTAGCAGTGTCCATGTAGCAGTGAACATGTGGCAGTGAACATGTAGCAGTGAACATGTAGCAGTGTCCGTAGCAGTGAACATGTAGCAGTGAACATGTAGCAGTGAACATGTAGCAGTGAACATGTAGCAGTGTCCATGTAGCAGTGAACATGTAGCAGTGAACATGTAGCAGTGTCCATGTAGCAGTGTCCATGTAGCAGTGAACATGTAGCAGTGAACATGTAGCAGTGTCCATGTAGCAGTGTCCATGTAGCAGTGAACATGTAGCAGTGTCCATGTAGCAGTGTCCATGTAGCAGTGAACATGTAGCAGTGTCCATGTAGCGGTGTCCATGTAGCAGTGAACATGTAGCAGTGTCCATGTAGCAGTGAACATGTAGCAGTGAACATGTAGCAGTGTCCATGTAGCAGTGAACATGTAGCAGTGAACATGTAGCAGTGAACATGTAGCAGTGTCCATGTAGCAGTGTCCATGTAGCAGTGAACATGTAGCAGTGTCCATGTAGCAGTGTCCATGTAGCAGTGAACATGTAGCAGTGAACATGTAGCAGTGTACATGTAGCAGTGTACATGTAGCAGTGAACATGTAGCAGTGAACATGTAGCAGTGAACATGTAGCAGTGTCCATGTAGCAGTGTCCATGTAGCAGTGTACATGTAGCAGTGAACATGTAGCAGTGAACATGTAGCAGTGAACATGTAGCAGTGAACATGTAGCAGTGAACATGTAGCAGTGTCCATGTAGCAGTGAACATGTAGCAGTGTCCATGTAGCAGTGAACATGTAGCAGTGAACATGTAGCAGTGAACATGTAGCAGTGTCCATGTAGCAGTGAACATGTAGCAGTGAACATGTAGCAGTGAACATGTAGCAGTGAACATGTAGCAGTGTCCATGTAGCAGTGAACATGTAGCAGTGTCCATGTAGCAGTGAACATGTAGCAGTGTCCATGTAGCAGTGAACATGTAGCAGTGAACATGTAGCAGTGAACATGTAGCAGTGAACATGTAGCAGTGAACATGTAGCAGTGAACATGTAGCAGTGAACATGTAGCAGTGAACATGTAGCAGTGAACATGTAGCAGTGTCCATGTAGCAGTGAACATGTAGCAGTGAACATGTAGCAGTGAACATGTAGCAGTGAACATGTAGCAGTGTCCATGTAGCAGTGAACATGTAGCAGTGAACATGTAGCAGTGAACATGTAGCAGTGTCCATGTAGCAGTGAACATGTAGCAGTGTCCATGTAGCAGTGAACATGTAGCAGTGTCCATGTAGCAGTGAACATGTAGCAGTGTACATGTAGCAGTGAACATGTAGCAGTGATATGTAATTTAACAACTCATGTTTCTCAAGAGATGTTCATGTTTCTGGGCCGGAGCTCTTCTAACTCAACGTAACGACGCTGCAACAACACAGACATCATAAAGCCTCCGATCAGAGGTGATGTCATCCTTCCTGCTCCCTGTTCTCTGCGTGGTGATTGGCTGGTGAGATGACGAGGGCTCAGCTCTCTGCATCTACTGATGTGTTCACAACACCTCGCTGCTCTCTGCTGCTGTGACGTCACTGCATTGGTTTACAAATAAAAAGGTCAACAATATATTCCACTCGGGGTTAACTTTCCTAATCACTGGAACCAGAATGGTTACTTCTGACCACAAGGGGGCAGTAGAGGCCAGACCATGAGAGCCACGTTACGGCTGAGAGTCTCATCATTCATGACGTTTCAGACATCCAGCTTACAAAATACAAACTGGAGTATTTCATTTCATTCACGTGGAGATCAGAAGAAGAGTTATGCATCAAAGATGTAGAGAATACAACAAAGAGAAAGAGAGAGAGGGAGACAGAGACAGAGGGAGGGAGGAGGAGGCTGCTGACAGCTTCATGTTCTCAGGGGATTCAATGACTGGTAGGACTGTTGTGTGTGTGTGTGCCCCCCCCCCCATCTCTTGCCTCTCTCTCTTCTCTGGTTCCTGGGTCCCCTACAGGTGACCTCATCATTGCCCCTCCCCCGATGTGGCAGGAGCTCTTTCAGCTGATTTCAGAGACTTCCAATCAAAGAAAGCCTTCAGGTGTTCAACCTCCAGGAGGAAGAACACTGAGGATTTTCTGTTTCTGAGGCCAATTATATATCTTATACACAAAGTAGTGATATCTATATATTTAAATGATCCTGGAGGCAAGAAGAGGAACAGAAGGCAGAACGACAAGGAGACGCTCGGGTATCATTCTGGACTCAGCAGGAGACCGAGAAGCAAAACCATCCGGAACGACCGGAGACACCTGAACGCCTCACATCACTCACCTCAATCACTCCCTGAGACACACACACACACACACACACACACACACACACACACACACACACACACACACACACACACACACACACACACACACACACACACACACACACACACACACACACACACAAGTGTGACATTAGATGATGTCGATACAGTGAAGGTGAAGCTCCTGCAGCAGCAGCAGCTGGTTAGCTTAGCTTAGCATAAATCAATGGAGGATCAGTGAGCTGCTGATGAACACCTCGTCTCTGTTATCTCAGAACAATTAGCGACTGCTTCCTGCTCGGACCCGTTGCTAGGCAACCAGAGCCCCGGGGAAATCACTGGTCAACAAATAGTTCTTACTTAGCATAAAGCTGTGATGTTATCGTCTCTACCGCTCCAAGATGTTGAACTTTAAAGATGTATTAATGCATTTACAATGGCTGTATATATATATGCATATATATACATATATATGTATATATTCATTTATATACTTTTTGAAATATGTGTATATTAAAATATATATATGTATATATATAAAATATATATGCATATATATATAAATATATATATATATACATATATATTTATTTTTATACTTTTTAAAATATATATATATTTATATATATATAAAAAATAGATATGCATATATTTATTTATATACTTAAAACATATATATATATTAAAAAAATGTATATATTTTTATATATAAACAAATACATATATATATAAAAAATATATATATATGTATATAATAATTTTTAAAAATCATATATACAGGACTGTCTCAGAAAATTAGAATATTTTGATAAAGTTCTTTATTTTCTGTAATGCAATTAAAAAAACAAAAATGTCATGCATTCTGGATTCATTACAAATCAACTGAAATATTGCAAGCCTTTATTTTTTTTTATATTGCTGATTATGGCTTACAGCTTAAGAAAACTCTAAAATCCTATCTCATAAAATTTTAATATTTCCTCAGACCAAGTAAAAAAAAAGATTTATAACAGCTGAGTGTTTGTCAAGGCTCAGGAAACCCTTGCAGGTGTTTCGAGTTAATTAGACAATTCAAGTGATTTGTTTAATACCCTACTAGTATACTTTTTCATGATATTCTAATATTTAGAGATAGGATATTTGAGTTTTCTTAAGCTGTAAGCCATAATCAGCAATATTACAAGAATAAAAGGCTTGCAATATTTCAGTTGATTTGTAATGAATCCAGAATGCATGACATTTTTGTTTTTTTAATTGCATTACAGAAAATAAAGAACTTCATCACAATATTCTAATTTTCTGAGACAGTCCTGTACAGTATATATATATATATATATATATATATATATATAACTGATATCCTGCCTGTATATATATATATATATACAGGACTGTCTCAGAAAATTAGAATATTGTGATGAAGTTCTTTATTTTCTGTAATGCAATTAAAAAAACAAAAATGTCATGCATTCTGGATTCATTACAAATCAACTGAAATATTGCATGCCTTTTATTCTTTTAATATTGCTGATTATGGCTTACAGCTTAAGAAAACTCAAATATCCTATCTCTAAATATTAGAATATCATGAAAAAGTATACTAGTAGGGTATTAAACAAATCACTTGAATTGTCTAATTAACTCGAAACACCTGCAAGGGTTTCCTGAGCCTTGACAAACACTCAGCTGTTATAAATCTTTTTTTTTACTTGGTCTGAGGAAATATTAAAATTTTATGAGATAGGATTTTAGAGTTTTCTTAAGCTGTAAGCTATAATCAGCAATATAAAAAAAAATAAAAGGCTTGCAATATTTCAGTTGATTTGTAATGAATCCAGAATGCATGACATTTTTGTTTTTTTAATTGCATTACAGAAAATAAAGAACTTTATCAAAATATTCTAATTTTCTGAGACAGTCCTGTATATGTATATATATACATACATACATATATATATATATATATTAGTGCTGTGAAAAATAACGCGTTATGATTAAATTACAGGATTAATTAGTTATTTATTTTAACGCATTTAACGCATGCGCAGAATGAGCTTCCAATACTTCAATTCTTCAAACTGAACTCTGTCCGCTCTCATGCAGACGGTCTGTTCATCCTAACGATCCTTCCGCAGGTTCCCCTCCGGAAACCTTGTTACGACTTTTACTTCGTCTAGATCAGGCTGCTCAACACGTCGACCTGCCAGTCGATCGCGGCGTAGTATTTGTAGAGCGCATGACATTGAAAAAAATTGGCCCGCCCCCCTGTAATCTCCGCCCGCACGTCTTTGATCTTTTATTAAACTAAAGGTCTGTTGTTGGTTGTCTCTACAGCAGCGTGTCATTCTGTCTCTACGGGTCGCGTTAACACTTCTCGGCTCTCCGTCTCGCGCGCCGCAGAGCTGTGTGTGTGTGTGTGTGGCGCATCGGGACGGAGCAAAGAAAAAGTCACCCCCCCGGAACCCAAAGACTTTGGTTCCCGGTCGCTGCCCGGCGGCTCATGGGAATAACGCCGCCGGATCGCTAGTCGGCATCGTTTATGGTCGGAACTACGACCATCTGATAGTCTTCCAACCTCCGACTTTCGTTCTTGATTAATGAAACATTCTTGACCAACGCTTTCGCTTCGTCCGTCTGGCGCCGGTCCAAGAGTTTCACCTCTAGCGGTTCAATCCGAATGTCCCCGCCCCTTTCATCACGGCCCAGTTCATGAAGAAACCACACAGTCAGTTTGCCTCAGCAGCTGCTAGAGGAAGACGAGAGGCCTTCAGACTGCATCATGGTGGAGTTAAAGGTCAAATGTTCTGTTAAAACATTCAGGATGAAGATATATTAATGTTCCATATGGACGAGAACTGATAAATAACTGCTGAACCGCAGCCTCACCCCGGTTCGTATGGATGTGAATGAATGTTGGTGGTGGGGGAGGGGCCGTAGGCGCTGATTGGGGGAGGGGCCGTAGGCGTTGATTGGCTGCCACGCTTCCGTCAGTCTGCCCCAGGGCAGCTGTGGCTACTCATGTAGCTCCACCACCACCGGGATGACTGTGTGTGTGACTACTGGACTCTGGACTGTAAAGCGACTTTGGGTGACTTGAGAAGCGGCTGTAGCTCAGTGGGGTAAGAGGGCCGTCCTGCAACCGCAAGGTTGTGGGTTCGATCCCCGCTCTCCCCATTAGTTGCAAGTCGAAGTGTCCTTGAGCAAGGCACTGAACCCCCAGTTGCTTCCCGGGCGCATCACTGCAGCCCACTGCTCCTTAATAACTAAGGATGGGTTAATTGCAGAGAACTAATTTCCCCTTGGGGATTAATAAAAGTGTATATTTATTAATTTATTTTTAATATAAAATATATGATTATTATTATTAAATTTTTTTTTTTTTAGGAATAAAAAAAAAAGTGTATAAATGTATATATCCGTCTTTTGTCATAAATATTTATGTTCTCACAAAAATATACTGAGAATATCGGTAATATGTGATTAATCATGATTAATCCACAGAAACCTGTGATTAATTTGATTACAATATTTTATCGTTTCACAGCCCTAATATATATATATATATATATATATATATATACTGTATAAGCGAAAGCCATGAAGTCATTTCCATCCATAACTTCTTCTGTTCTTGTCAGTCACCTCCCCAACACACACACACACACTCTGCTAACTGTAAACACACACCCTTTGTGGGGGAGTTTTGTAGAGATGAGTGAGAAAGCGTTGAACATCAAATGAGCATGAAGCTGATTTAAAGTGTTTCGTCGTCGCTCAGCTTGATGATGTCATCGCTCAGAGGGATCGATGTCTGAAGGTTTATCATCAGCAGCTGGAACCAGACTCGTCACATCGGAGCTCACCGTGACTCACTTCATGAGCGAGTTACTAATGAGTTAACAGTTAACTCACCCCCCCCCCCGGACCGGCGCTCATCGTGGTCATTTGAGTTGCCTCGGCGTGTTGTGATGTCTTCTTCACCGCAAACACAACCCGGTCACATGCATTATGCATCCTGACCACACACACACACACACACGGGACGCTCACTTCCTGTTCCAGAGCAGCCCGACGTGCACGCTCAGGAGGAGTCCTGCTCTCAGCCAGAGGACTCCATTATCCACACACACACACACACACACACACACACACACACACACACACACACACACACACACACACACACACACACACACACACACACACACACACAGAGGAAGTCACCACATGCAGCATATGTACTCGTTCCCTCTGGTTTCTGTGTGAACGAGTGAAAAATAATCTTTCAAAGCAAAGATCAAAATCCTCTTTCCAGGGAAATAGAATCAGAACAAAGCCCCCAGCAAACGATTCTCTCCATCTCTCTCTACACACACACACAGACACAGACACACACACACAGACACACACACACACACACACACACACACACACACACACACACACACACACGCCCTGTGTATTCGGGATGTCACATCGCTGTCGGCCAGTTTATTGGACGTTGTATTATTCACGTCCTCTGACTCCTGCTTTCAGCTGGAAGAATATATAATATGATATTCATAAAACATGAAAGATGTCCGGGACGTGAACGATTTCCAACATGAGCAACATCATCACGGCCGTTTGAGGCTGCAGACGTCGAGACGAGGATGAGCAGCTGATGAAGAGGAGAGACGCTGATCACATGGAGGTCATCAGGGCGCCTTCCTGGTATCTGCTCTCCGACCGCGTGTGTGTGTGTGTGTGTCTGTGTCTGTGTGTGTGTGTGTGTGTGTTGGTGCAGTTATAGATCATATGTGTTGAACACACTGGATCAGAAGAGTGATGAAGAGTGAAGAAGAGCTGGAGGCCCAAAGCTGCTCCTCCTAATCCAGAGATTAGTGAAATAACAAGAGGAGGTTGTGGCTCCGCCCCCTACGCCGAGCTGCTATCTGTCTGTTGGCCTCCGTGGAGACGGAGCTCACTGGGAGAGGCGAGCCAGTGCGGCGCTCGTGTTGGGGAACGTCGCTCAGCGCTGGCTGGGAGATTAACCGACTGGCAACCTTGAGAAGGTTCCAGCTCTTCATCCTTCAGACGCTGCAGCGACGGTGGAAGCTGCACACAGCGAGGCCTTCATGGCCTCTCAGCCGCACGAGCAACACAAGCAACACGAGCAACGTGAGGAACACGATCAACACGAGCAACGCAAGGAACGTGAGCAACACGAGCAACGTGAGGAACACGATCAACACGAGCAACGCAAGGAACGTGAGCAGTACGAGCAACGTGAGCAACGTGAGCAACACGATCAACACGAGCAACGCGAGGAACGTGAGGAACACGATCAACACGAGCAACATGAGCAACACGAGCAACATGAGCAACACAAGCAACATGAGCAACACGAGCAACACAAGCAACATGAGCAACACGAGCAACACGAGCAACGCAAGCAACACGAGCAACGCGAGCAACACAAGCAACGTGAGCAACTCGAGCAACACCATCTATCAGATCTTTATTTATTCTCCTCGGGGTTAAAGAGCCTAATGAGCAGCGACGTGAGACTCTGACCTCAGAATAAAACCTCTGGATCTAACTCACTTCCAGCGAGTAGAGCAGCATGTAGAGCTGATCCTCTGCTCCTCTTCACACACACATCCTCCTCTTCCTCCCTCAGAGCCGAGCGTCTCCGAGCCTCCATTCAGGCCCCGGCGTGAAGGAGGGCCGGCGTGCGGCGGCGAGGAGATCAGGGAGGCGGCCAATCACGTGTCTTTTAAACGAGACGCTGAGGGGGGGGGGGGGGGGCTCTTCAGGGGGAGGAGCCTCTTCAGGGGGAGGAGCAGAGGAAGAGAAACTCTGGAGGAAGTCTTGACTGAGGAGACAAACAAACGAGCTTCAAGGGTCAAGATAGAGAAACCAACACACACACACACACACACACACACACACACACACACACACACACACACACACACACACACACACACACACACACACACACACACACACACACACACATATTTTCTCTGTTTGTGTGTCACATAGCGTCACAGAAGATGGCCGCGCCTGTGTCGGCAGCCTGTCGTCTTAGCTGGCTACTCGTTGTATTTGTCCTGTCTGTGTGTTCGTCGTTGTGTATGAGCAGCAATATAAGGCAATATATGAGCGTCTTACCCTACTGGACATTGGTGCATCGGTGGTGAGATCCCTGTCTCATCGACCCCATCAGTGGAGCTCTCACCAGGCCCTACATTTCAACATCCCCGGGTCCATCTGGGCCTCTTCCTCTTGTTGCCCCCGGACGAGGAGAGCCAGGAGACGGGGCAGACGAGCTGGAGCCGCGGTGAAGTTCCGGAAGTTAATCCGAGCCCGTCCACCGGGCCGGCTTCATTCCATCTCCACGGATGCTAACTGCGGTGTGATACCATCCTATCTCCGACCTATCCTCCCTGCGTTGGCTTCACAGTCATCGGCGTTTGTCCCTGTGAGCAGCCGTGTGGCTCCGGCACCTGCGTATGTCAGGTCCAGGATCAGAGAAAGGTGCCTGCGGTCTCTGCCTCGAGCCTCGACCTTCGGCAGAGTTGGAGCCGATTACATTTGTTTTGGATTGCTAAACGCCAGATCCATAGCAAACAAGTCATTTTTCTTGAATGATTTTTTTTCTGCCAAAGACCTGGATTGTATGTTGATCTCTGAGACCTGGCAAAAAAACGATGAGTTTGCCTCGCTAATTGAACTCTGCCCTCAAAACTGTGTTTTCTCCTGCGCACCCAGATCCTCGGGTCGTGGAGGGGGCCTAGCTATGTTCCACCGAGACTGTTTCTCCTCGCGCCTGGTAAGCGTTGGAACTTTTTCTTCATTCGAAGTATTAATGAACAAAGTTGGACGAAAAAATCCTTTCCACTGTGTTTTAATTTATCGCCCTCCCGGCAGAAATAGCACTTTCCTAACTGAGTTCAGTGACTTTCTGGTTTCGATCATCCGTCTGGATAGAATTCTCTTAATTGGAGACTTTAACATTCATGTGAATGATAGCTCTGATAGTTTTGCCGTTAGCTTCCTCAATGTCACCGAATCGCTTCACTTTATCCAACATGTATCCGCCTACTCACAACAAAGGCAATACTTTGGATCTTGTGTTTACGATTGGTCTAAAAGTCAGTAATGTCTGCACTGAGGAACTAGTGGTGACCGATCACAAATGTGTATTATTTAACGTATCTTTTGACAATGATTTTGTGCCAGCGAAGCGCATAAAAAGCTCGCGCATTGTAAACAGCTTAGCTGTAGAGAATTTCAATGCTAGTTTCGATAGTAATGTTCTAGTGTCCCCTGATGATGACGTAGACTGTTTAGTTCTGGCTTTCAACACACATTGTACTGCCATTTTAGATGACGTAGCACCCTTTGTGACTCGCACTGTCCGCTCTGTGAATATCGCCCCTTGGGTAAATGATGACATCCGCATTCTCAGACGAAAGTGTCGAAAAACAGAGAGGCTCTGGAAATCTTCCAACCTTCAAGTACACCGCCTCTACCTTAAAGAGCTCATATCTGATTTTAATGAATTGGTTAAGAGCTTTAGGGCTGCTTATTTTTCTAAATTAATCATCTCTAGCAAACAAAATCCCAGAGTATTGTTCAGTACCATTAAGAAGTTAGTTAGCCCCCCTTCCTCATCTGTACCTATTGTTTCTAATGTAGACTGTAATCGTTTTCTTTTATTCTTTGTGAACAAAGTTACAGATATAAGGGCGAACATTACCCCTCTCCCTCTCCCTCCCTCTGCCCAGCCAGAAATTTCTCTTTGAGTAGTTTCTGTATTATCTCGAAGACGGAGCTAACAGACATAGTAAACTCTATGAAATCTTCCTCTAGCCCCCTAGATATTCTCCCTACTGCCATGCTAAAGGAGGTAATCAGTGTTGTTGGCCCCAGTTTAGGCATCATTATAAATAGGTCTTTAGTTTCTGGCGTAGTCCCAGCTTTTTTTAAGCAGGCGGTCGTTCAGCCCCTCCTTAAAAAGCCAAATCTGGACCCCTCCCAACTAAAAAATTACCGACCCATCTCTAAGCTGCCTTTTATCTCGAAGGTATTGGAGAAAGTTGTGGCAAACCAGCTCACCACGTTTTTGACTAACCATAACATCTTAGACAAATTTCAGTCAGGTTTCCGCAAAAAACACTCCACCGAAACCGCCCTCCTCAGAGTCTCAAATGACATTATGATGTCCTCTGACTCCGGCAAATGCTCTGTTTTGGTCCTGTTGGACCTTAGCGCAGCATTTGACACGGTAGACCACCGTATCCTGCTGGACAGGCTCAGGGAGTGGGTGGGCATATCTGGGAGCGTCCTAAACTGGTTCGCCTCATACCTTAAAGAGAGAAGTTTCTCGGTGGCCGTTGGCCCGTTTAGGTCTGACCTTTCCCCCCTCCCATGTGGTGTGCCACAAGGTTCCGTGCTGGCTCCAATCCTTTTCGCTCTATACATGCTCCCCCTGGGTGTCCTGATCAGCAAATTTAAGGACATTTCTTACCACTGTTATGCTGATGATATCCAGCTCCAGATTTCTTTCAAACCGGATAATTTGGATATACTCTGCATACTCCATGAGTGTCTATCTGCCATAGAGAGTTGGATGGCAAATAATTTCCTCCAATTAAATGCAGCTAAAACTGAGGTGCTAATTATATCTGCTGACCACATCGTGTCCAAAGTGGCACACCACATGGGGTCCCTTAAGGGAAATGTACGTACCCATCTGAGAAACCTTGGTGTAATATTTGATCAGTCGATGCTTTTAGAAAAACATGTCATATCCCTCACCCGCTCATGTTTCTTCCACCTAAGAAATATAGCAAAACTCAGGTCCATTATATCCCATGCGGAACTAGAAATGTCTGTACATGCCTTTATTTCATCCAGACTAGACTACTGTAACTCATTGTTCACCTGCCTCAATAAATCATCCGTCAATAAATTACAACTGGTCCAAATGCCGCTGCCAGGCTGCTCACCAGGTCTAGGAGGTCTTGCCAAATCACCCCATCCTTGCTGCACTGCACTGGCTTCCAGTGCATCTCAGGATTAATTTTAAAGTTTTAGTAGTCACCCACAGAGCCATCCACGGTCAAGCCCCTGCTTATATCTGTGATCTCATTCAACCACACTCCTCTAGTCGGTCTCTGAGGTCATCCACCCAGGAACTTCTGCAGATACCCAGGACCAGACTTAAAACCAAAGGTGACCGAGCTTTTGGGGCGGTAGCCCCAAGGCTCTGGAATGCTCTCCCCCTGGCCCTGAAATCATTGCCCTCCGAGAGCATGTTTAAAAGTAATTTAAAGACTCTTTTGTTCAGGCAGGCGTTTGGACATTTATAGACATTTTCAGCGTCTGGTCCTTTTAATTGTTGCTCCCTGTGCGTGTTCTATGTTCTGATTTTAAATCGTAAATGATCTGTTTGATGTTATTTTTATTTTTTATTTTATTTCATTATTTCATTATTTTTATCTTACCTATTTTAAGGATGTGAAGCACTTTGTACATTCGTGTTGTGAAGGGTGCTATACAAATAAAGATTTACTTACTTACACACACACACACACACACACACACACACACACACACACACACACACACACACACACACACACACACACACACACACACACACACACGGCTCTAAATCAGAACATCGTCTCATTGAGTGTAATCATGTGTTTGTTTGTTGTCCTCGGAGGAGAGCTTTCCATTACAGGAGCAATAACACTGACTGCCCCAGGAGGAGGAGGAGGAGGAGGAGCGCCGCTCTTCATCTCGACCAGAGGCAGCCGTGGAGTGATCGAGGCGTCATGGCGGCTGGAGCCAGAAGAGTTTCTCTTGGCGGACATAAAAATGCTAAATATGAAAATAAAGTTGATCCATGACATCATCAGTGAGGATTCAGAACGAGGAGTCACGGAAATGGAGAGTCCACATCCACAGCATGTACTGTTGTTGTTGTTGTTGTTGTTTGAAAGCTAACTTATTTTTGATTTGTTGGGACATGTGATGGAGACATGTGATGAGGACATGTGATGAGGACATGTGATGAGGACATGTGATGGAGGACATGTGATGGAGGACATGTGATGGAGACATGTGATGGAGGACATGTGATGAGGACATGTGATGGAGACATGTGATGGGGACATGTGATGAGGACATGTGATGGAGACATGTGATGGAGGACATGTGATGAGGACATGTGATGAGGACATGTGATGAGGACATGTGATGGAGACATGTGATGGAGACATGTGATGGAGACATGTGATGGAGACATGTGATGAGGACATGTGATGAGGACATGTGATGGAGACATGTGATGGAGACATGTGATGGGGACATGTGATGAGGACATGTGATGAGGACATGTGATGGGGACATGTGATGGGGACATGTGATGGAGGACATGTGATGAGGACATGTGATGAGGACATGTGATGGAGACATGTGATGGAGACATGTGATGAGGCGGTCGGTAGAATTAACGCGCATTATTCGTAATGTCACTTTCAATGATTTTATTGTAGCACAGAAAATAAAGTAAAACTCTTTAACAGAAAATAAACCGTCTTAACTCTAAATGCGGTGCGTTGCGTGCGTTGCGGTTAAAAACAATTTCCCTTCCGCTCTCTCAAACAAAACACACCTGCCGGCACTCAGGTGCCGGCCATTTATAATGTCACGCCCACTGACATTGCGTCATCAAAACGTGACCAAAACAAACAGACAGGTAAACACAAATCATATTATGGCTTCTACACTCCGGCCCCTAATTGACCGGTAGAGGGCAATTAATACATTTATACATCGGAAGCCTATTCTTAAGAGTCCTTATTGACAATATTCAAGATTGTCACGTGTCCATAGAATTTCAAAAAAGTCACACAAAAAAAGTAATCCATTTAGTTCCAATAGTCCATCTTGGGAAACAAGTTCATAGAATTTCAGCAAAGGTTCAACGAAAAGTTCTTGGGGGGGGGAAGGAAGAGAGAAAAGAGAAAAGGTTTAACTAAAGTCCTTTCAGGGGTCAGAATAAGAAGAGGGCAAAGGGTCTCATCAGCTCATGTCTTGGAGAAGGCACAGCTTGGTGATGGGCCTCTCCAAGGTGCCATGTTGTGTCCTGATCTTGACCCGACGTACATGTCCTCTCTTGTCCGGAAAGATTTCTGTGATTCTGCCCATGGGCCAGGAATTGCGTGGTGAGCTTTCATCGATGATCAGCACTATGTCTCCATGCTTTAGATTACTTTGAATCTGATTCCATTTCTGTCTCTCTTGGAGCAATGGAAGGTACTCTCGTGTCCAGCGTTTCCAGAAGAGATCAGCTATATATTGAGTCTGTTTCCACCTTCTTCTGGAATAGATATCACTTTTGTCAAAGAGTCCGGGTGGAAGAGTCGGCATTCGCTTCATTTGAAGTAGGTGGTTAGGTGTCAGAGGTTCTGGATCTTTGATATCCTGAGATAAGACTGTGATGGGTCGGTCATTCATGATTGCCTCCACTTCGCATAGAGCTGTTTGGAGACTCTCGTCATCCATGGTCTGTTCCTTTGTGATGGAGTAGAGGATTTTTTTGATTATCCGGATGAGCCGCTCCCATACGCCTCCATGATGAGGACCGTAGGGTGGATTGAATGTCCACTTGATCCCTTCAGCGTGCATCGAATGCTGGATCTTGCTGTGGTTAAGGTGGGTAAGTGCTTCTTGAAGCTCCCGTTCTGTCCCAACGAAATTTGTACCGTTGTCAGAAACAATCTCCTTCACTTGGCCTCGTCTGCAGATGAATCGTCGGAGTGCAGAAATGCATGAGTCTGTATCCATTGAGTAGGCCATCTCCAGGTGTACGGCTCTGCATGCAAGGCACGTAAACAAGGCTCCATACCTTTTCACTTTGCTGCGGCCACGCTTGACTTCTATGGGGCCAAAGTAGTCCAGTCCAGTATGGGTAAAGGGTGGCAAGTCAGGTGTTATCCTGTGTAGAGGTAGGTCGGACATTTTTTGTGTCATTGTTGTGCCATGCCATCTTCTGCAGAGTACACAATCCCGTGTTATCCTTCTCGCGGCAGAATTTGCTCTAAGGATCCAGTATTTTGTTCTGAGTTTTGCGATCATTTGATTTCTTCCGCAATGACCCATCGAGGCGTGGGTGTGGTGTAGGAGTATCTTGGACAGGTGGTTGTCCTTGGGCAGAATGGCAGGATGTTTGATTTCTTCTGGCATTGCCAATTTACTTAGTCTGCCTCCAACTCTCAGGATCCCGTGCTGGAGGATGGGATCTAGTCTATAGATCCTACTGTTTCTTTTTATGGGTAAGCCCTTTTGTAGAGAGGTCACCTCATCTTGGAAGGATTGTTGTTGGACATAGGACACTAGAGCTTGCTCGGCCTTGCCTAAATCCTCCAGACAGTTGTGACCCAGTTGGTCCTGAGTTACTCATTTTCTTTAAGTTCAATTGTCTCAGAGTTTCTTTGATTTTTAAGAGCCAGGCTGATGATCGAATCAATTTGTGCCATGACGAGAAGTGCTCAATAAAACGAGTCAGTGGACTTTGATTCTGCAGTGCACTTGTTGTGAAAACCAGAGCCACCTTTTTGACCTCCGGGTCACCGTCGGACAGTGTGGGTGGTACTTGGAGCACTGGCCAGTCTGTTTCCGGTTGCATCAGGAAACTTGGACCCCTCAGCCAGTGTCCCTCTTGGATGAACTTCTCGGCTTTCATGCCTCTTGATGCACTGTCAGCGGGGTTGAGTCCTGTCTTTATGTTGCGCCATTGGGATTTGTCTGTCAGATCCCGAATAGTGGTCACTCTGTTAGCCACGTAGGTTTGAAACCTTCTGGCGTCATTTTGGATGTATTTTAAGACGGCAGTGCTGTCGGTCCAAAACACTGAGTCTCCGAGTGTTGACTCGAGCTCTCTCTTCAGCATCCTGTCTATCCTAGCAGCGAGGACTGCACTGGCAAGCTCTAGCCTTGGGATTGTCACCACCTTCAAAGGTGCAACTCTTGCCTTCCCGATCACAAACACCATGTGAGCTAGTCCTTTGTCACTGGTCAGTTTCAAATAGCTCACTGTCCCGTAACCTTGCTCACTTGCATCGCAGAAGTGGTGCATCTGTGCTCTAGTAACTTCGAAATCTGTTGGCCTAAGGCATCTCTTGATTCTTAGGCTGGAAATCAGGTTCAGGTCTTTCAGCCACTCTTTCCATCTCTCTGTGTAAGCAGTTGGTATCGATTCATCCCATCAACAGTTTAGCTTGCACAGGTCCTGCAGTATTCCTTTCCCTGTCAGCATGACTGGTGCTATGAACCCAAGAGGATCGTATACAGAGTTCAACACGGACAAAATGCTTCTGCGGGTCACTGATGGTTGTTTCGGGGTGATAGAGAAGAAGAATGTGTCGGACTCAATGTCCCATCGCATGCCAAGAGCCCTTTCTATGGGCAGTTTGTCTTTGTCGAGGTCGAGATCTTTGACCTCTTTTGCTCTCTCCTCCGCTGGAACAGAGGCAAGGACTGCTCGACTGTTACTGGTCCATTTGGTGAGTTTAAATCCACCTGTGGTGCAGACTGATCTGAGCTCCTTCACCAGACAGATTGCTTGGCTCTCGCTTGGGACGGATTTGAGGCAGTCGTCTACATAGAAGTTGTGACGAATAGTGTTGACGACTTCAGGACTACACTTTCCTTCATTATCATCAGCTGTCCGTTTCAGTGCTTTGGCACAGCTCGGTGATGAGACCGCTCCAAAGAGATGCACCGTCATCCGATACTCTGCTAGCGGTTGGTTGGTGTCACCATCTGGCCACCACAGGAATCTGAGGAAGTCCACATCATCTCTAGGTATTCTTACTTGATGGAACATTCCTTCTATGTCTCCCATCACTGCTACTGGTTCCTGTCGGAATCGGAGGAGAACACCCAGCAAGGTGTTCGTAAAGTCAGGACCCTGCAGCAGCTCACTATTTAGGGAGGTTCCTTGGAATGAAGAGGTACAATCGAACACCACCCGGATTGTCTTCTTTCTTTTGTGGTAGACACCATGGTGGGGAATGTACCACAGTCTTCCGTCTTTCTGGGGGAGTTGTTCCTCAGGCACTCTTTCTGCATGCCCTTTCCTCAAGACTTCACTCATGAAGCTGTTATAGTCTTTCCGAAAGGCTTCATCTTTCTGGAATCTGCGGGCAAGGCCTAATACTCTTTGTTCCGCCACCTTCCTGTTGTTTGGCAGGCTGATGTTATCCTGACGGAACGGAAGTCGTAGTTCATAGTGGCCTTCTTTCCTTTTGACTGAGCTGTTCATCACATGCAGGAATTTCTTGTCTTCAAATGAGTGTTCTTGTTTTTCATTGTAGGCCAGCTCTGAGAAGTCCTGGTTGTATTGTTGTATAAGGAGCTCTTCCAGCTTGGCCACTGATATTCTATTGGATGTTATCTGTGGTCGACCATGCTCAACCATAGGTGCAGTACTGCAGAGAGGTCCGTTTATAGCCCAGCCTAGGCTTGTCAGGACTGCGTAGGGCCCCTCACCTTGGCTACTGATCACTCTCAGTGGTTCCAGGGCCTTTGGTACATTTGCACCAA
The DNA here is from genome assembly GCF_029220125.1 of Pseudoliparis swirei. Taxonomy (NCBI): domain Eukaryota; kingdom Metazoa; phylum Chordata; class Actinopteri; order Perciformes; family Liparidae; genus Pseudoliparis; species Pseudoliparis swirei. The sequence continues at coordinate 638,758 of NC_079391.1, read as the reverse complement.
TCAATAGGCCTACTTCTGCCCTGATGGGCCTCAAGTGGACCTCCTTTAGGTAAGACCATCCTTTTATGTCCATTTCCGTCGGAATGTTCTCTTGACTGACAGGAATGGCCTTTTGTGTGAAGACTTCTGGAAGCCCTATGAAGCTGTTGCCATCCAGGCTGCATACTTCCAGTCCTCTTATCACATGGGTTTTCACAGGCTTTTCATGACCCATTGTTCGGAGTAAGATCTCTGTTTTCTTTCCTCTGACAGACAACTGCTCCATCAGTTTTTCAGTGAGAAAGGTGGCAGTGCTTCCAGGGTCTATGTTTCTATCAGACAGCTGCCTTTATGGCTCTTTATCTTGACAGGTACCACTGCTAGCTTGTAGTCTGTGGTTCTGTCCCCTGTGTGTGCTGCTGATGACACCATAGCAATTTGTGCTGCCGATGAAACTTTAGCCATGTAGTTGCTCCTGGTGTCTGAAACCTGCTTAGCTGCTGGCTTGGTGTTTCCTGGAATAAAGTTCTCGATATGCAAGACAGTGGGGTGTTTCTTCTCACAGGAATGACACGTGAGACGTTTCTTGCATTCTTTACTCATATGACCTTTGATCAAGCAGGCAAAGCAGAGTCCATTTTTCTTTAGCAGCTCGAATTTCTCATGGGGAATCTTTGTAATTCGTTCACATGTTTCCATCACATGATCTCCTCTACAGAAAGCACAAGGCTTGACGAAGGCGTCCATGGCTGTCCGGATGCCCTCTGGCCTGTCTGCCCTCTCCTGTGCCTTAGTGTTCTGGTAGGTTTCTGTCTTGGGTACAACAGTCGGAGCAAAGCTTTTCTTGCTGCTAGGTCTCGTATACTGGACGTCTCGTCTGGATATTCTCCCACTCGTGCTTCCGGCTGGGTCCTGTATATCCCCGAAGACGGGATCTTGAATGATTCTGACCTGCCTTTCCATAAACAGAACCAGATCATGGAACGTAGGTCTCTGCTGTGTTCTTTCAGTGATGTCACATACAGCAGATCGCCATTTCTCTCGAAGCTTAAATGGAAGTTTGAAAACAAGTCTTTTCATGTTGGATGGTGAGTCCAGCTCTGACATGTATGGTAGGTCCTGAACTGCATTACCACAGCCTCTCAGATAGAGGGCGTAGCTATGAAGTGCTTTTCCATCCTCTGTGCGTATTTGGTTCCAGTTCAAGGCCCTTTCGACGATGCAGATATGATTTTGAATTCATCGCCAAAGTGATATTTAAGTAGGCGCTTTGCTTCCTGGTAACCAGTGGTGGCGTTCATGTTGAAGCAGCTTTGGACGAGTTCCTTTGGCTGTCCAGCCGTATACTGCTCCAGGAAGTACAGTCGATCCTCGTTGCTCTTGGTCTTGTCCTCGATGTTGTGCTCGAAAGCTTTCATGAATGGCCTGAAAGTTAGAGGATCGCCGTCAAACACCAACACTTCCCTTCTTGGCAGTTTAGATTCTTTCTGTTGTATCACGAGCAGGTCCGTCAAGTCCGTCTGTCTCTGTATGATGTTGGTGAGATCGATGCTCTGAGCTATTTCACGTCTGGGAGTGGATTCTCCTCATCTGGGTGGTCCATCAGAAAGCACAGCTCTACGTGTGGGAGGGTTTGTCGGAGCCCTCGCTGGTTGCTCAGTTATTGGTCGGTGCTCAGTGTCCATCATTCTTTGTAAGGGGGTTTTAGGTATGGTTCCTATCCGTGCAAACTCCAGTCGTGTTAGACTTTCTTCCACTTTGGCAGATGCATATCTCCGGTCTTCAGTTTCTTTTCCAGATTCTGAGGCTCCACGCTCAAATTCCTCTAGGGCCTTTAGCCTTGCATCACTGCTGCAAGATCTGCTTCCAGGTCCAGGGATTCCATTCTTAAACTCAGCTGATGCTTCTCTGTTTCCATTCTTAAACTCAGCTGATGCTTCTCCGTTTCCAGTTCATGTTTCTTTTTCAGAGCTTCAGCTCTGGCCTGCAGAGCAGCTTTGTCTGCAGCTACCTTCATTCGTGCTGAAAGCACTATAGAAGATCTGGAACCTTTGGAAACTTTAGAACCTTTCGAGCTCCTTGAGCTGGTCTGTGAGACGCTGTCCCCAGCATCAACAAGACTTTGTGAGTCAGGCTGAAGTTTTAACCATCGATCCACCTCAGACATAAACGCTTCATAATGCGCCATTTTGGGGTCGAACCAGTCCAAGTTTTCATTTGTTCTCACATCCTCAGGCAGCAATAACTGACCAGAATGATGAGACTCTTTAAATTCATCCAGCAGTTTTACAAATTCATTTGCAGCTTTATTCACATCATCAACATCAGCACACTCTCTCATCATTGTTTTTATTTCATTCATGTTCCGTGTGCAGTGAGAGAGTTTCCCTCTCCGTGTCGCGCTGAGTGATTTAAATGCTTTCTTTTGTTGCGCCGAGTCCGTCTCAATATTATCTGCTCCAGTGAGTCCCGATGCAGATCCTTCCGCCATTATTTCACTTTTCGTTCTCAGCCTTTAATTTTCGTTTGTGCAGGTTTTTTCCAAGTAAGTCCGACTGTTTTTGTTGGAATATTCGTTAGTATTCTGTGGCTTCTTTATTTATTTATACTCGTTCGTGCGCATGTCCGCGCTTTGTTTCCGTGCAGCGATATTGATCCGCGGTGTCCTGCGATCTATAGTTTGATTGATTCCATAATTTATAGGCAGTTTATGGATTCATTTGTCTGCTCATCAAACACTTCTTTCATTTCCTTTGTCCGTTTAATGTTTGACCGTAACCAGGTTCAGAAGACGGCGCGTCCGCTCGTTACTCACGGTACCGGTGAGATCAGATTCTGGCTGCAGTCCAAATGAATCCGAAGCGACGGCGACTCCGGGCTTCACTCAGATCCACGTTGCTGGCGTTCTTTGTGGCGTTCAGAGGGTGTTTTAACTTATTGTAGAGGCGGTCGGTAGAATTAACGCGCATTATTCGTAATGTCACTTTCAATGATTTTATTGTAGCACAGAAAATAAAGTTAAACTCTTTAACAGAAAATAAACCGTCTTAACTCTAAATGCCTTTCCAAGGGCGATATCTTAGCTTGTGCGGTTCTGCTTGCGGTTAAAAATAGTTTCCCTTCCGCTCTCAAACAAAAACACACCTGCCGGCACTCAGGTGCCGTCTATTTATAAAGTTACGCCCACTGACATTGCGTCATCAAAAGATGAGCAAACAAACAAACAAACACACATCATATGATGGCTTCTACACTCCGTACCACGCGGCGTCATGCTAACGGACCTGCAGGACGCTCTGTGAGTGAGACTCCATCTCCGTACCACGCGGCGTCATGCTAACGGACCTGCAGGACGCTCTGTGAGTGAGACTCCATCTCCGTACCACGCGGCGTCATGCTAACGGACCTGCAGGACGCTCTGTGAGTGAGACTCCATCTCCGTACCACGCGGCGTCATGCTAACGGACCTGCAGGACGCTCTGTGAGTGAGACTCCATCTCCGTACCACGCGGCGTCATGCTAACGGACCTGCAGGACGCTCTGTGAGTGAGACTCCATCTCCGTACCACGCGGCGTCATGCTAACGGACCTGCAGGACGCTCTGTGAGTGAGACTCCATCTCCGTACAACGCGGCGTCATGCTAACGGACCTGCAGGACGCTCTGTGAGTGAGACTCCATCTCCGTACCACGCGGCGTCATGCTAACGGACCTGCAGGACGCTCTGTGAGTGAGACTCCATCTCCGTACCACGCGGCGTCATGCTAACGGACCTGCAGGACGCTCTGTGAGTGAGACTCCATCTCCGTACCACGCGCGCCATGCTAACGGACCTGCAGGACGCTCTGTGAGTGAGACTCCATCTCCGTACATACCCGCGTCATGCTAACGGACCTGCAGGACGCTCTGTGAGTGAGACTCCATCTCCGTACCACGCGGCGTCATGCTAACGGACCTGCAGGACGCTCTGTGAGTGAGACTCCATCTCCGTACCACGGCGTCATGCTAACGGACCTGCAGGACGCTCTGTGAGTGAGACTCCATCTCCGTACCACGCGTCATGCTAACGGACCTGCAGGACGCTCTGTGAGTGAGACTCCATCTCCGCACCACGCGGGCGTCATCCTAACGGACCTGCAGTACGCTCTGTGAGTGAGACTCCATCTCCGTACCACGCGCGGCCATGCTAACGGACCTGCAGGACGCTCTGTGAGTGAGACTCCATCTCCGCACTACCACGCGCCATGCTAACGGACCTGCAGGACGCTCTGTGAGTGAGACTCCATCTCCGTACCACGCGGCGTCATGCTAACGGACCTGCAGGACGCTCTGTGAGTGAGACTCCATCTCCTACAACGGCGTCATGCTAACGGACCTGCAGGACGCTCTGTGAGTGAGACTCCATCTCCGGACCACGCGGCGTCATGCTAACGGACCTGCAGGACGCTCTGTGAGTGAGACTCCATCTCCGTACCACGCGCGTCATGCTAACGGACCTGCAGGACGCCTGTGAGTGAGACTCCATCTCCGCACAACGGCGTCATGCTAACGGACCTGCAGGACGCCTGTGAGTGAGACTCCATCTCCGCACCACGCGGCGCCATGCTAACGGACCTGCAGGACGCTCTGTGAGTGAGACTCCATCTCCGTACCACGCGGCGTCATGCTAACGGACCTGCAGGACGCTCTGTGAGTGAGACTCCATCTCCGCATAACGCGCGTCATGCTAACGGACCTGCAGGACGCTCTGTGAGTGAGACTCCATCTCCGTACCACGCGGCGTCATGCTAACGGACCTGCAGGACGCTCTGTGAGTGAGACTCCATCTCCGTACCACGCGGCGTCATGCTAACGGACCTGCAGGACGCTCTGTGAGTGAGACTCCATCTCCGTACCACGCGGCGTCATGCTAACGGACCTGCAGGACGCTCTGTGAGTGAGACTCCATCTCCGTACCACGCGGCATCATGCTAACGGACCTGCAGGACGCTCTGTGAGTGAGACTCCATCTCCGTACCACGCGGCGTCATGCTAACGGACCTGCAGGACGCTCTGTGAGTGAGGTGACAGCAGCTGCGTGGCTCGGCTCTGCCATCTCTCTTCCACGCCGCCCCGCCGGATGGAAGTGATTTATCTAAGGGGAACTTCTCCCCTCTGACACTCACTCACACACACACACACACAGACACACTCACACTCACACACACACACACACTCACACACTCTCACACACACACACACACACACTCACACCAAAAGCACAACACCACCGTGTGCGCCGCCGTCTGCTCACAATTCCCAGCTCTGACATTTTATTTCCGCTGTTTCGCATTTTCTGAACTCCGAAGAGATCATTCTCTCTCTCCTTCTTTCCCTCCATCCATCCCTCCATCGCGAGGTGACAGCATCCATCACCCGGCAGCCGTCACATGGCATCTGCCGACTGCGTCTCCAGACGAGGAGTCTGCAATAAAAGGCTCATGCAATCCAGTGTGTGTGTGTGTGTGTGCGTGAGTGTGTGAGTGTGTGAGAGTGTGTGTGAGTGTGTGTGAGTGTGTGAGAGTGTGTGTGTGAGTGTGTGTGAGTGTGTGTGTGAGTGTGTGTGAGTGTGTGAGTGAGTGTGTGAGTGTGTGTGAGAGTGTGTGAGTGTGTGTGAGTGTGTCTGTGTGTGTGTGTCTCAGTGCATAATTGCACTGAGGTTGGCCCATCAGTGTGTGTTTTATCCCCGAGGATACCCTCCTCAACAGATGCAAGCATGCTTTGACACACACACACACAGACACAAACACACAGACACAAACACACAAACACACAGACACACACACAGACACACACAGACACACACACAGACACACAGACACACACACACACACACACACACAAACACACAGACACACACAGAGACACACACAGACACACAAACACACACACACACACAGACACACACACAGACACACAGACACACACACACACACACAGACACACACACACAAACACACAGACACAGACAGACACACACAGACACACACACACACAGACACACACACACACACAGACACACACACAGACACACACGCACACACACACACACAGACACACAGACACACACACAGACACACACACACACAGACACACACACACAGACACACACGCACACACACCGGCTGTCCCTGCTGTCCGTGTCTCGTAGCCGTGTCATTGCTTGACCTCCACGTCTGCATACGAGTCTCTTTTGCTTCATTAGCATGATCAATACACACAATGGCTTCTGCTTTAGAGGAGTGTGTAGTCAGGAGTGTGTAGTCAGGAGTGTGTAGTCAGGAGTGTGTAGTCAGGAGTGTGTAGTCAGGAGTGGACAAAGAAAAGGAAAAGGAGAATAAGTTCACTCCTTTAATGTTTCCTTGTTCTCTGATGTCACCACACACACACACACACACACCACACACACACACCACACACCACACACACACACCACACACCACACACACACACACCACACACACACACACCACACACACACACACCCACATGGTGCATCTGGACGTGTGAAGCGCTGTGCCAACGGCTGCTTGTTTCAGTAGTGGCGTTTTGCTTTTATTTTATTGTCTTTTTTGCACTTTTCCTCTCTTTTTCTTTTTCTTTTCTTTCACGTTTGTCTTAGTTACGGTCGGACACTGGACCATAACTACTTTTTTCGATACTTCTACTGTGGCTTTTGTTCACTTTGTCGTGAGTATCGGTTAGCCACAGCAAAACAATGACGGGGACCGTCGTCTACTCGCGTGCTCAGCTGATCGCGCTGTGCAGGCCGAAGCTTCCGCCTGGAGACAGACCTGTGATCCCGCTGGAGCTACGGAGGAGGGCTCGCGGTTGCAGATCGGGTGTCAAGCGGAGGGCTAAAACGAGGAGATACAAACCCTCGGTACCGTCGATCATAACGGGGAACGTGAGGTCTTTGGCTAATAAGCGGATGAGCTCGGCGCTGGTAATGACCGAGAGGATCTTCCGTGAGAGCAGTCTCTTGTGCTTCACTGAGACGTGGCTACGCCGGACTATCCGGATCACAGCGGCCTTGCCCGCTTCAGGACTGTTCGGCTGACAGAGACGCTACACAGAGCGGTAAGATGAGGGGGGGCGGGATCGCTGTTTATGTGAATGAACGGTGGTGCCATCCGGACCATGTGTGCGTGAAGGAGCGCTTCTGTAGCCCGAACATTGAACTGCTGGCCGTGGGGATGCGCCCCTATTACTTGCCGAGCGAGTTCACGTCCGCCATTGTGGTTGTCGTGTACGTGCCGCCATCAGCTGACGCTGAGGAAGCTGTGGACACCATCCACTCCACTGTGTCTGCTCTGCTGAATCATCAGCCTGGAGCATTCATGGCTATCACTGGTGACTTTAACCACACCACATTGGAAAAAGCTCTGCCAACCTTCCATCAATACATAGACTGCCCAACAAGGAACAATAACACTTGGACTTGCTGTATGCTCATACTAAGGACGCATACAGTGCCACTGCCCTCCCCCCCCTCGACAGGTCTGATCATGACCTGGTCCGGCTGACACCAGGTCTGTTCCTCTGGTGAAGAGGCTGTGACCACCAGGACTGTGAGGAGGTGGTCTCTGGAGACTAACGACGCCTACAGGACTGCTCGAGTCAACGGACTGGGATGCTGTGTGGACCGCATGGGAGGACATCAACAGGATGACCGACTGCATCACGGAATACATCAAGTTCTGTGAACACACCACCATCCCATCACGGACTGTGCGCTGCTTTCCCAACAACAAGCCCTGGATCACCAGGGACCTGAAGGCGCTTCTTAACATGAAGAAAGCTGCTTTCAGGTCTGGAGACAGGGATGAGCTGAGGAGAGCCCAGCGCAACCTGAAGGTGAAGCTCAGGGAGGGCAAGGACTCCTACAGGAGGAAGCTGGAGGCCAAACTCCAGCTGAACAACACAAGGGAGGTGTGGTCTGGCATGAAGCAGATAACTGGCTTCAAGGTGGGAGGTAGACAGCCAGGGGCTCCCTGGAGAGGGCCAACGAGCTGAACTGTTTTTCAATAGGTTCAGTTCACAGCCCTCCCCGTCTCCTCCACATCACACCTCCCAAACACCTCCTCCCCCTCTGTCCCCCCTGCTGAGCTGCACATCCACCGAGCCCTCAATAACAATGGGCTCCTCCCCCCCCCCTCTCTGTGACGACTGACCAGGTGAGAAGACAGCTGGAGAAACTACACCAGCGCAGAGCTGAAGGTCCTGATGGCATCAGCCCCAGGGTCCTAAAGACCTGCGCCACCCAGCTGTCTGGTGTCCTGCAGCGCCTCTTCAACCTCAGCCTGAGGCTGGGGAAGTCCCGTGCTGTGGAAGACGCCGTGCCTGGTCCCTGTCCCAAAGAAGTCAGCACCATCTGGCCTCAACGACTACCGACCGTCGCCTCACCTCCCATGTGATGATGGTGCTGGAGAGGCTGGTCTTGGCCCACCTCCGGCCGCAGGTGAAATCATCGCTGGACCCTCTGCAATTTGCTTACCAGCCTCATGTGGGAGTGGACGACGCCATCATCTACCTGCTGCAACGAGCTCAGTCGCACCTGGATGGAACCGATGTCTCTGTGAGAGTCACTTTCTTTGACTTCTCCAGTGCATTTAACACCATCCAGCCGCTGCTGCTGAGTGAGAAGCTGCGGGTGGTCGTGTGACGCTGCCCACCATCTCCTGGATCACTGACTACCTCACAGGCAGACCACAGTTTGTCAGAATGGGCCGTGCTGTCTGGAACGGTGGTCAGTGACGGTGAGCCCCACAGGGAACTGTTCTGTCTCCCTTCCTCTTCACCCTGTACACCAGTGACTTCCAGTACAACACGGAGTCATGCCATCTGCAGAAGTACTCTGATGACTCTGCAGTGGTCGGGTGTATTAGGGATGGACGGGAGGAGGAGTACAGGGCAGTGGTGAGTGACTTTGTAAAGTGGGCCGATGAGAACCACCTGCGGCTGAACGTGGCCAAGACCAGAGAGATGGTGGTGGACTTCAGGAGGAAGGCGACAGCTCCTACACCTCTGAGTGTCCTGGGAGTGGACGTGGACATGGTGGAGGAGTACAAGTACCTGGGCGCCTCCATCGACAGCCGACTGAACTGGAAGGCCAACATCAACGCTGTGTACAAGAAGGGATGAGTCGACTTTTTCCTGAGAAAGCTTGATCCTTCAACGTGTGCAGCAAGATGCTGGAGTTATTCTACCAGTCGGTTGTCGCCAGTGTGCTGCACTTTGCCATTGTCTGCTGGGGAGCAGCATCGAGCCGGTGACACCAGCCGCCTTAACAAACTGGTTAGGAAGGCTGGCTCCATCATCGGCTGCCAGCTGGAGCACCTGGAACAGGTGGTGGAGAGGAGGTTGAAGAAACTGGTGTCCATATTGGACAACCCGGACCACCCTCTCCACCACCTCCTACAGGGACAGAGGAGTACTTTCTCCAGACGTCTCCTCACGCTCCGCTGCCACAAGGAGAGATACAGGAGAACATTCCTGCCGTCGGCTATGAGGCTCTACAACAGTTCACCTCTTGCCAGATCACCCTAACCCTTCTTATATTTTGTGTTTGTTTTTTATTCTTGTGTGTTGCTGCTACTGACAAATTTCCCCTTGGGGATTAATAAAGTATATATCTATCTATCTATCTATCTATCTAACACATTCACACACACACTCACACACTAACACACTCACTCACACACTAACACACTCACTCACACACTAACACACCACACACACACACACACACCAACACACCACACACACACCACACACACACACACCACACACACACACACCAACACACCACACACACACACCACACACCAACACACCACACACACACCATCACAGTCCTCATCACAGTCCTCTGTGGTCCAGACGAGTGGCCTGTGAGAGAAAGGCGATTGTGATTGGTCGCCCTGAGGCCTTCCAGGTGAACGCAGCTGCTTGACACTGAATAAAGAAATGTGCTGGAAGAGGGGAGAGGAGGAGAGGAGAGGAGAAGAGGAGGAAAAGAG
>NC_079391.1:554451-627719 GCF_029220125.1 Pseudoliparis swirei | reverse complement strand
AAGAACACTGAGGATTTTCTGTTTCTGAGGCCAATTATATATCTTATACACAAAGTAGTGATATCTATATATTTAAATGATCCTGGAGGCAAGAAGAGGAACAGAAGGCAGAACGACAAGGAGACGCTCGGGTATCATTCTGGACTCAGCAGGAGACCGAGAAGCAAAACCATCCGGAACGACCGGAGACACCTGAACGCCTCACATCACTCACCTCAATCACTCCCTACGAGACACACACAGACACACACACACACACACACACACACACACAAGTGTGACATTAGATGATGTCGATACAGTGAAGGTGAAGCTCCTGCAGCAGCAGCAGCTGGTTAGCTTAGCTTAGCATAAATCAATGGAGGATCAGTGAGCTGCTGATGAACACCTCGTCTCTGTTATCTCAGAACAATTAGCGACTGCTTCCTGCTCGGACCCGTTGCTAGGCAACCAGAGCCCCGGGGAAATCACTGGTCAACAAATAGTTCTTACTTAGCATAAAGCTGTGATGTTATCGTCTCTACCGCTCCAAGATGTTGAACTTTAAAGATGTATTAATGCATTTACAATGGCTGTATATATATATGCATATATATACATATATATGTATATATTCATTTATATACTTTTTGAAATATGTGTATATTAAAATATATATATATATATACACATATATATTTATTTTTATACTTTTTAAAATATATATATATTTATATATATATAAAAAATAGATATGCATATATTTATTTATATACTTAAAACATATATATATTAAAAAAATGTATATATTTTTATATATAAACAAATACATATAAAAAAAATATATATATGTATATAATAATAATAAAAAAATCATATATATATGTATATATACATACATACATATATATATATTAGTGCTGTGAAAAATAACGCGTTATGATTAAATTACAGGATTAATTAGTTATTTATTTTAACGCATTTAACGCATGCGCAGAATGAGCTTCCAATACTTCAATTCTTCAAACTGAACTCTGTCCGCTCTCATGCAGACGGTCTGTTCATCCTAACGATCCTTCCGCAGGTTCCCCTCCGGAAACCTTGTTACGACTTTACTGCCTAGATCAGGCTGCTCAACACGTCGACCTGCCAGTCGATCGCGGGGTGTTTTGGGGCCGTAGTTTGGTATCTGCAAGACATAGGGTTCTAAAAAACAACCCCCACACACACACAACCCCACACACACACACACACACACACACACACACACACACACACACACACACACACACACACACACACACACACACACACACACACACACACACACACACACACACACACACACACACACACACACACACACACACACACACACACACAGGAAGTCACCACATGCAGCATATGTACTCGTTCCCTCTGGTTTCTGTGTGAACGAGTGAAAAATAATCTTTCAAAGCAAAGATCAAAATCCTCTTTCCAGGGAAATAGAATCAGAACAAAGCCCCCAGCAAACGATTCTCTCCATCTCTCTCTACACACACACACAGACACAGACACACACACACAGACACACACACACACACACACGCCCTGTGTATTCGGGATGTCACATCGCTGTCGGCCAGTTTATTGGACGTTGTATTATTCACGTCCTCTGACTCCTGCTTTCAGCTGGAAGAATATATAATATGATATTCATAAAACATGAAAGATGTCCGGGACGTGAACGATTTCCAACATGAGCAACATCATCACGGCCGTTTGAGGCTGCAGACGTCGAGACGAGGATGAGCAGCTGATGAAGAGGAGAGACGCTGATCACATGGAGGTCATCAGGGCGCCTTCCTGGTATCTGCTCTCCACCGCGTGTGTGTGTGTGTCTGTGTTTTGTTGTGTTTTTGTGTGTTGGGCGTTATAGATCATATGTGTTGAACACTGGATCAGAAGAGTGATGAAGAGTGAAGAAGAGCTGAGGCCCCAAAACTGCCCTCCTAATCCAGAGATTAGTGAAATAACAAGAGGAGGTTGTGGCTCCGCCCCCACCGAGCTGCTATCTGTCTGTTGGCCTCCGTGGGGCGGAGCTCACTGGGAGAGGCGAGTTGAAACACCCGCCTGCCGGCCGTTTTTTTGGACCGTTTTTTTTCCCGCCTCTAAAACCCGGGGTTTCAGGGGGAAAAAAAAAAAAACCAAAAACAAAAAAACCCCCCCCCAAAACCCCAAACCCCAACAAACAACACACACCCCCAAACCCAACCAACAAACACCAAAAAAACCCCAACACAAAACCAAAACCCCCCCAAACCCCCACCCGGGTTGGTGTCTTTTCCCTTTGGTTTTTTGGGTGTTTTTAAAAGAAAGATCAAAACCTTTTCCCCGGGAAATAAAAAGGGGAAAAAGCCCCAAAAGCTCCCTCCTAACCAAAAAGGAAAAACAAAAGGGGGGGCCCCCCCACCACGCCCTTTTGTTTCCCCCGGGAGGGGTCACAAGGGCGGCCATTTTTGGGCGGTTTAAACCCCCGCTCCGTTTTGGCGGGGAAAAATTAAAAAAATTTAAAAACCTTGAAAGGGTTCCAGGCTTTCCCAACCTTAGAACCTCAGGCCGGAGGGGGAAGCTCAGCGAGGATGGCCCTAGGAGGAGCAACAAAAGGGGGCAACAGGGGGGGGGGGCAAAGTAAGGAACCCCGGATCAAAAGGAGAAAGTAAAGGAAACGACCCACCCCAACCAGGAAGTGAAATAAAAAAGGGAGGGTGGCCCCCCAACTTTTGGGCCCCCAACCAGCAACCCCGAGGCGGTGGGAAAAGTTTAACCCACGGAAACCCTTGAGAAGGCCACCCCAACCTTCAACCCAAGCAAGGGTGGAAGCGGCAACCGGGGCCCATGGTCCAGCCCACGAGCAACCAAGCAACACGAGCAACGGGGGAACACAAAAACCCGGAGCAACCGGAAAACACGATCAACCCCGGGAAAGAAGGAATGAGCAGCGACCGTGAGCCTGACCCAGAAAAACCCGGAAACCATTCCACGAGAAGCGGGGAAGTGGGGAAACCCGTCCCCAACAAAACCCCCTTTTTTAAAACCAACCCGGGAGCCCGAGCCCCAAAAGGCCCGGGTAAAGGGGGCCCAAAAACCCGGGGGCGGGGAACAGGAGGGGGCCCAACACGGCAAACGGACCTGGGGGCCCTCTTCGGGGAAACCCCCTTCGGGGAAAGGACCCAAAAAGGGGCCCCTTGGGGGAATTTTGCCCTGGGGAAAAAACCCCAAACCCATTTCCCAAGGGTAAAGATAGGGGAAACCCCCCCCACACACACCCCCCCCACCAACCACCCACCCCACACCCAAACCACCCAAACAACCCAACACCAAACAACCACCCAAACCCCAAACAAAAAAAACCAAACACAAACAAACAAACACCAAGGTCAAATAAAAAACCAACCCAAAAAAAAAAACCCCCCAAACCCAACAACAAAACACACCCCCAAAAAAAACCCCCACCACCAACACCAAACCACCCCAAAACAACAAAAACAAAATGAAAATAAAGTTGATCCATGACATCATCAGTGAGGATTCAGAACGAGGAGTCACGGAAATGGAGAGTCCACATCCACAGCATGTACTGTTGTTGTTGTTGTTGTTTGAAAGCTAACTTATTTTTGATTTGTTGGGACATGTGATGGAGACATGTGATGAGGACATGTGATGAGGACATGTGATGGAGGACATGTGATGGAGACATGTGATGAGGACATGTGATGGAGACATGTGATGAGGACATGTGATGAGGACATGTGATGGAGACATGTGATGAGGACATGTGATGAGGACATGTGATGAGGCGGTCGGTAGAATTAACGCGCATTATTCGTAATGTCACTTTCAATGATTTTATTGTAGCACAGAAAATAAAGTAAAAGTCTTTAACAGAAAATAAACCGTCTTAACTCTAAATGCGGCTCGTCCGGTGAGTGCGGTATGCTATGCGGTTAAAAACAATTTCCCTTCCGCTCTCTCAAACAAAACACACCTGCCGGCACTCAGGTGCCGGCCATTTATAATGTCACGCCCACTGACATTGCGTCATCAAAACGTGACCAAAACAAACAGACAGGTAAACACAAATCATATTATGGCTTCTAGACTCGCCCTAATTGACCGGTATGGGGCAATTAATACATTTATACATCGGAAGCCTATTCTTAAGAGTCCTTATTGACAATATTCAAGATCGTCACGTGTCCATAGAATTTCAAAAAAGTCACACACAAAAAAGTAATCCATTTAGTTCCAATAGTCCATCTTGGGAAACAAGTTCATAGAATTTCAGCAAAAGTTCAACGAAAAGTTCTTGGGGGGGGGAAGAAGAAAGGAGAGAAAAGAGAAAAGGTTTAACTAAAGTCCTTTCAGGGGTCAGAATAAGAAGAGGGCAAAGGGTCTCATCAGCTCATGTCTTGGAGAAGGCACAGCTTGGTGATGGGCCTCTCCAAGGTGCCATGTTGTGTCCTAATCTTGACCCGACGTACATGTCCTCTTTTGTCCGGAAAGATTTCTGTGATTCTGCCCATGGGCCAGGAATTGCGTGGTGAGCTTTCATCGATGATCAGCACTATGTCTCCATGCTTTAGATTACTTTGAATCTGATTCCATTTCTGTCTCTCTTGGAGCAATGGAAGGTACTCTCGTGTCCAGCGTTTCCAGAAGAGATCAGCTATATATTGGGTCTGTTTCACCTTCTTCTGGAATAGATATCACTTTGTCAAAGAGTCCGGGTGGAAGAGTCGGCATTCGCTTCATTTGAAGTAGGTGGTTAGTGTCAGAGGTTCTGGATCTTTGATATCCTGAGATAAGACTGTGATGGGTCGGTCATTCATGATTGCCTCCACTTCGCATAGAGCTGTTTGGAGACTCTTCATCCATGGTCTGTTCCTTTGTGATGGAGTAGAGGATTTTTGATTATCCGGATGAGCCGCCCATACGCCCATGATGAGGACCGTAGGGTGATTGAATGTCCACTTGATCCCTTCAGCGTGCATCGAATGCTGGATCTGGCTGAGGTTAAGGTGGGTAAGTGCTTCTCGAAGCTCTTGTTCTGTCCCAACGAAATTTGTACTGTTGTCAGAAACAATCTCCTTCACTTGGCCTCGTCTGCAGATGAATCGTCGGAGTGCAGAAATGCATGAGTCTGTATCCATTGAGTAGGCCATCTCCAGGTGTACGGCTCTGCATGCAAGGCACGTAAACAAGGCTCCATACCTTTTCACTCTGCTGCGGCCACGCTTGACTTCTATGGGGCCAAAGTAGTCCAGTCCAGTATGGGTAAAGGGTGGCAAGTCAGGTGTTATCCGGTGTAGAGGTAGGTCGGACATTTTTTGTGTCATTGTTGTGCCATGCCATCTTCTGCAGAGTACACAATCTCGTGTTATCCTTCTCGGCAGAATTTGCTCTAAGGATCCAGTATTTGTTCTGAGTTTTGCGATCATTTGATTTCTTCCGAATGACCCATCGAGGCGTGGGTGTGGTGTAGGAGTATCTGACAGGTGGTTGTCCTTGGGCAGAATGGCAGGATGTTTGATTTCTTCTGGCATTGCCAACTTTAGTCTGCCTCCAACTCTCAGGATCCCGTGTTGGAAGATGGGATCTAGTCTATAGATCCTACTGTTTCTTTTATGGGTAAGCCCTTTTGGAGAGAGGTCACCTCATCTTGGAAGGATTGTTGTTGGACATAGGACACTAGGGCTTGCTCGGCCTTGCCTAAATCCTCCACAGACAGTTGTGACCCAGTTGGTCCTGAGTTACTCATTTTCTTTAAGTTCAATTGTCTCAGAATTTCTTTGATTTTTAAGAGCCAGGCTGATGATCGAATCAATTTGTGCCATGACGAGAAGTGCTCAATAAAACGAGTCAGTGGACTTTGATTCTGCAGTGCACTTTGTTAGAAAACCAGAGCCACCTTTTTGACCTCCGGGTCACCGCCGGACAGTGTGGGTGGTACTTGGAGCACTGGCCAGTCTGTTTCGCTGCATCAGGAAACTTGGACCCCTCAGCCAGTGTCCCTCTTGGATGAACTTCTCGGCTTTCATGCCTCTTGATGCACTGTCAGCGGGGTTGAGTCCTGTCTTTATGTGGCGCCATTGGGATTTGTCTGTCAGATCCCGAATAGTGGTCACTCTGTTAGCCACGAGGTTTGAAACCTTCTGGCCATTTTGGATGTATTTTAAGACGGCAGTGCTGTCGGTCCAAACACTGAGTCTCCCGAGTGTTGACTCGAGCTCTCTCTTCAGCATCCTGTCTATCCTAGCAGCGAGAACTGCACTGGCAAGCTCCAGCTTTGGGATTGTCACCACCTTCAAAGGTGCAACTCTTGCCTTCCCGATCACAAACACCATGTGAGCTAGTCCTTTGTCACTGGTCAGTTTCAAATAGCTCACTGTCCCGTAACCTCGCTCACTTGCATCGCAGAAGTGGTGCATCTGTGCTCTAGTAACTTTGAAATCTGGTGGCCTAAGGCATCTCTTGATTCTTAGGCTGGAAATCAGGTTCAGGTCTTTTAGCCACTCTTTCCATCTCTCTGTGTAAGCAGTTGGTATCGATTCATCCCATCCACAGTTTAGCTTGCACAGGTCCTGCAGTATTCCTTTCCCTGTCAGCATGACTGGTGCTATGAACCCAAGAGGATCGTATACAGAGTTCAACACGGACAAAATGCTTCTGCGGGTCACTGATGGTTGTTTCGGGGTGATAGAGAAGAAGAATGTGTCGGACTCAATGTCCCATCGCATGCCAAGAGCCCTTTCTATGGGCAGTTTGTCTTTGTCGAGGTCGAGATCTTTGACCTCTTTTGCTCTCTCCTCCGCTGGAACAGAGGCAAGGACTGCTCGACTGTTACTGGTCCATTTGGTGAGTTTAAATCCACCTGTGGTGCAGACTGATCTGAGCTCCTTCACCAGACAGATTGCTTGGCTCTCGCTTGGGACGGATTTGAGGCAGTCGTCTACATAGAAGTTGCGACGAATAGTGTTGACGACTTCAGGACTACACTTTCCTTCATTATCATCAGCTGTCCGTTTCAGTGCCAAATTGGCACAGCTCGGTGATGAGACTGCTCCAAAGAGATGCACCGTCATCCGATACTCTGCTAGCGGTTGGTTGGTGTCACCATCTGGCCACCACAGGAATCTGAGGAAGTCCACATCATCTCTAGGTATTCTTACTTGATGGAACATTCCTTCTATGTCTCCCATCACTGCTACTGGTTCCTGTCGGAATCGGAGGAGAACACCCAGCAAGGTGTTCGTAAGGTCAGGACCCTGCAGCAGCTCACTATTTAGGGAGGTTCCTTGGAATGAAGAGGTACAATCGAACACCACCCGGATTGTCTTCTTTCTTTTGTGGTAGACACCATGGTGGGGAATGTACCACAGTCTTCCGTCTTTCTGGGGGAGTTGTTCCTCAGGCACTCTTTCTGCATGCCCTTTCCTCAAGACTTCACTCATGAAGCTGTTATAGTCTTTCCGAAAGGCTTCATCTTTCTGGAATCTGCGGGCAAGGCCTAATACTCTTTGTTCCGCCACCTTCCTGTTGTTTGGCAGGCTGATGTTATCCTGACGGAACGGAAGTCGTAGTTCATAGTGGCCTTCTTTCCTTTTGACTGAACTGTTCATCACATGCAGGAATTTCTTGTCTTCAAATGAGTGTTCTTGTTTTTCATTGTAGGCCAGCTCTGAGAAGTCCTGGTTGTATTGTTGTATAAGGAGCTCTTCCAGCTTGGCCACTGATATTCTATTGGATGTTATCTGTGGTCGACCATGCTCATCCATAGGTGCAGTACTGCAGAGAGGTCCGTTTATAGTCCAGCCTAGGCTTGTCAGGACTGCGTAGGGCCCCTCACCTTGGCTACTGATCACTCTCAGTGGCTCTAGGGCCTTTGGTACATTTGCACCAATCAATAGGCCTACTTCTGCCCTGATGGGCCTCAAGTGGACCTCCTTTAGGTAAGACCATCCTTTTATGTCCATTTCCGTCGGAATGTTCTCTTGACTGACAGGAATGGCCTTTTGTGTGAAGACTTCTGGAAGCCCTATGAAGCTGTTGCCATCCAGGCTGCATACTTCCAGTCCTCTTATCACATGGGTTTTCACAGGCTTTTCATGACCCATTGTTCGGAGTAAGATCTCTGTTTTCTTTCCTCTGACAGACAACTGCTCCATCAGTTTTTCAGTGAGAAAGGTGGCAGTGCTTCCAGGGTCTATGTTTCTATCAGACAGCTGCCTTTATGGCTCTTTATCTTGACAGGTACCACTGCTAGCTTGTAGTCTGTGGTTCTGTCCCCTGTGTGCTGCTGATGACACCATAGCAACTTGTGCTGCCGATGAAACTTTAGCCATGTAGTTGCTCCTGGTGTCTGAAACCTGCTTAGCTGCTGGCTTGGTGTTTCCTGGAATAAAGTTCTCTATATGCAAGACAGTGGGGTGTTTCTTCTCACAGGAACGACACGTGAGACGTTTCTTGCATTCTTTACTCATATGACCTTTGATCAAGCAGGCAAAGCAGAGTCCATTTTTCTTTAGCAGCTCGACTTTCTCCTCATGGGGAATCTTTGTAATTCGTTCACATGTTTCCATCACATGATCTCCTTTACAGAAAGCACAAGGCTTGATGAAAGCGTCCATGGCTGTCCGGATGCCCTCTGGCCTGTCTGCCCTCTCCTGTGCCTTAGTGTTCTGGTAGGTTTCTGTCTTGGGTACAACAGTCGGCGCAAAGCTTTTCTTGCTGCTAGGTCTCGTATACTGGACGTCTCGTCTGGATATTCTCCCACTCGAGCTTCCGGCTGGGTCCTGTAGATCCCCGAAGACGGGATCTTGAATGATTCTGACCTGCCTTTCCATAAACAGAACCAGATCATGGAACGTAGGTCTCTGCTGTGTTCTTTCAGTGATGTCACATACAGCAGATCGCCATTTCTCTCGAAGCTTAAATGGAAGTTTGAAAACAAGTCTTTTCATGTTGGATGGTGAGTCCAGCTCTGACATGTATGGTAGGTCCTGAACTGCATTACCACAGCCTCTCAGATAGAGGGCGTAGCTATGAAGTGCTTTTCCATCCTCTGTGCGTATTTGGTTCCAGTTCAAGGCCCTTTCGACGTATGCAGATATGATTTTGAATTCATCGCCAAAGTGATATTTAAGTAGGCGCTTGCTTCGGTAACCAGTGGTGGCTCATGTGAAGGCAGCTTTGGACGAGTTCCTTAGGCTGACCAGCCGTATACTGCTCCAGGAAGTACAGTCGATCCTCGTTGCTCTTGGTCTTGTCCTCGATGTTGTGCTCAAAAGCCTTCATGAATGGCCTGAAAGTTAAAGGATCGTCACAAACACCAACACTTCCTTCTTGGCAGTTTAGATTCTTTCTGCTGTATCACGAGCAGGTCCGTCAAGTCCGTCTGTCTCTGTATGATGTTGGTGAGATCGATGCTCTGAGCTATTTCACGTCTGGGAGTGGATTCTCCTCATCTGGGTGGTCCATCAGAAAGCACAGCTCTACGTGTGGGAGGGTTTGTCGGAGCTCGCTGGTTGCTCAGTTATTGGTCGGTGCTCAGTGTCCATCATTCTTTGTAAGGGTTTTAGGTATGGTTCCTATCCGCAACCCAGTCGTGTTAGACTTTCTTCCACTTTGGCAGATGCATATCTCCGGTCTTCAGTTTCTTTTCCAGATTCTGAGGCTCCGCCAAATTCCTCTAGGGCCTTTAGCCTTGCATCACTGCTGCAAGATCTGCTTCCAGGTCCAGGGATTCCATTTTTAAACTCAGCTGATGCTTCTCTGTTTCCATTCTTAAACTCAGCTGATGCTTCTCCGTTTCCAGTTCATGTTTCTTTTTCAGAGCTTCAGCTCTGGCCTGCAGAGCAGCTTTGTCTGCAGCTACCTTCATTCGTGCTGAAAGCACTGAAGAAGATCTGGAACCTTTGGAAACTTTAGAACCTTTCGAGCTCCTTGAGCTGGTCTGTGAGACGCTGTCCCCAGCATCAACAAGACTTTGTGAGTCAGGCTGAAGTTTTAACCATCGATCCACCTCAGACATAAACGCTTCATAATCCGCCATTTTGGGGTCGAACCAGTCCAAGTTTTCATTTGTTCTCACATCCTCACTCAGCAATAACTGAACAGAATGATGAGACTCTTTAAATTCATCCAGCAGTTTTACAAATTCATTTGCAGCTTTATTCACATCATCAACATCAGCACACTCTCTCATCATTGTTTTTATTTCATTCATGTTCCGTGCAGTGAGAGAGTTTCCCTCCGTGTCGCGCTGAGTGATTTAAATGCTTTCTTTTGTTGCGCCGCGTCCGTCTCAATCCTATCGGCTCCAGTGAGTCCCGATGCAGATCCTTCCGCCATTATTGCACTTTTCGTTCTCAGCCTTTAATTTTCGTTTGTGCAGGTTTTTTCCAAGTAAGTCCGACTGTTTTTGTTGGAATATTCGTTAGTATTCTGTGGCTTCTTTATTTATTTATACTCGTTCGTGCGCATGTCCGCGCTTTGTTTCCGTGCAGCGATATTGATCCGCGGTGTCCTGCGATCTATAGTTTGATTGATTCCATAATTTATAGGCAGTTTATGGATTCATTTGTCTGCTCATCAAACACTTCCTTCATTTCCTTTGTCCGTTTAATGTTTGACCGTAACCAGGTTCAGAAGACGGCGCGTCCGCTCGTTACTCACGGTACCGGTGAGATCAGATTCTGGCTGCAGTCCAAATGAATCCGAAGCGACGGCGACTCCGGGCTTCACTCAGATCCACGTTGCTGGCGTTCTTTGTGGCGTTCAGAGGGTTGTTTTTAACTTATTGTAGAGGCGGTCGGTAGAATTAACGCGCATTATTCGTAATGTCACTTTCAATGATTTTATTGTAGCACAGAAAATAAAGTAAAACTCTTTAACAGAAAATAAACCGTCTTAACTCTAAATGCGGTGCGTTGCGTGCGTTGCGGTTAAAAACAATTTCCCTTCCGCTCTCTCAAACAAAACACACCTGCCGGCACTCAGGTGCCGTCTATTTATAATGTCACGCCCACTGACATTGCGTCATCAAAACGTGACCAAAACAAACAGACAGGTAAACACAAATCATATTATGGCTTCTACAACATGTGATGGAGGACATGTGATGAGGACATGTGATGGAGGACATGTGATGAAGACATGTGATAGAGGACATGTGATAGAGGACATGTGATGGAGGACATGTGATGAGGACATGTGATGAGGACATGTGATAGAGGACATGTGATGGAGGACATGTGATGGAGGACATGTGATGAGGACATGTGATGAGGACATGTGATGAGGACATGTGATGGAGGACATGTGATGAGGACATGTGATGGAGGACATGTGATGAGGACATGTGATGGAGACATGTGATGAGGACATGTGATGAGGACATGTGATGGAGGACATGTGATGGAGGACATGTGATGAGGACATGTGATGGAGACATGTGATGGAGACATGTGATGAGGACATGTGATGGAGGACATGTGATGGAGGACATGTGATGAGGACATGTGATGAGGACATGTGATGGAGGACATGTGATGGAGGACATGTGATAGAGGACATGTGATAGAGGACATGTGATGAGGACATGTGATGAGGACATGTGATGAGGACATGTGATGAGGACATGTGATGGAGGACATGTGATGGAGGACATGTGATAGAGGACATGTGATAGAGGACATGTGATGGAGGACATGTGATGAGGACATGTGATGAGGACATGTGATAGAGGACATGTGATGGAGGACATGTGATGAGGACATGTGATGAGGACATGTGATGAGGACATGTGATAGAGGACATGTGATAGAGGACATGTGATAGAGGACATGTGATGAGGACATGTGATGAGGACATGTGATGAGGACATGTGATAGAGGACATGTGATGGAGGACATGTGATGAGGACATGTGATGAGGACATGTGATGGAGGACATGTGATGGAGGACATGTGATGGAGGACATGTGATGGAGGACATGTGATGAGGACATGTGATGGAGGACATGTGATGAGGACATGTGATGGAGGACATGTGATGGAGGACATGTGATGAGGACATGTGATGGAGACATGTGATGGAGACATGTGATGAGGACATGTGATGGAGGACATGTGATGGAGGACATGTGATGGAGACATGTGATGGAGACATGTGATGAGGACATGTGATGGAGACATGTGATGGAGACATGTGATGGAGACATGTGATGGAGACATGTGATGAGGACATGTGATGGAGACATGTGATGAGGACATGTGATGGAGGACATGTGATGAGGACATGTGATGGAGGACATGTGATGAGGACATGTGATGGAGGACATGTGATGGAGGACATGTGATAGAGGACATGTGATAGAGGACATGTGATAGAGGACATGTGATGAGGACATGTGATGAGGACATGTGATGGAGGACATGTGATGGAGGACATGTGATGGAGGACATGTGATAGAGGACATGTGATGGAGGACATGTGATGAGGACATGTGATGAGGACATGTGATGAGGACATGTGATGGAGGACATGTGATGAGGACATGTGATGGAGGACATGTGATGAGGACATGTGATGGAGGACATGTGATGGAGGACATGTGATGAGGACATGTGATGAGGACATGTGATAGAGGACATGTGATGGAGGACATGTGATGAGGACATGTGATGAGGACATGTGATGGAGGACATGTGATGAGGACATGTGATGGAGGACATGTGATGGAGGACATGTGATGGAGACATGTGATGAGGACATGTGATGAGGACATGTGATGGAGGACATGTGATGGAGGACATGTGATGAGGACATGTGATGGAGACATGTGATGGAGACATGTGATGAGGACATGTGATGAGGACATGTGATGGAGGACATGTGATGGAGGACATGTGATGGAGGACATGTGATGGAGGACATGTGATGGAGGACATGTGATGGAGGACATGTGATGAGGACATGTGATGGAGGACATGTGATGGAGGACATGTGATGAGGACATGTGATGGAGGACATGTGATGAGGACATGTGATGGAGACATGTGATGGAGACATGTGATGAGGACATGTGATGGAGGACATGTGATGGAGGACATGTGATGAGGACATGTGATGAGGACATGTGATGAGGACATGTGATGGAGGACATGTGATGGAGGACATGTGATGAGGACATGTGATGGAGACATGTGATGGAGACATGTGAGTGACATGTGATGGAGGACATGTGATGGAGGACATGTGATGGAGGACATGTGATGGAGACATGTGATGAGGACATGTGATGAGGACATGTGATGGAGGACATGTGATGGAGGACATGTGATGAGGACATGTGATGGAGACATGTGATGGAGACATGTGATGAGGACATGTGATGGAGGACATGTGATGAGGACATGTGATGGAGACATGTGATGGAGACATGTGATGAGGACATGTGATGGAGACATGTGATGGAGACATGTGATGGAGACATGTGATGAGGACATGTGATGGAGACATGTGATGGAGACATGTGATGGAGACATGTGATGGAGACATGTGATGAGGACATGTGATGGAGACATGTGATGGAGACATGTGATGAGGACATGTGATGGAGACATGTGATGGAGGACATGTGATGAGGACATGTGATGGAGACATGTGATGGAGACATGTGATGGAGACATGTGATGAGGACATGTGATGGAGGACATGTGATGGAGACATGTGATGGAGACATGTGATGGAGACATGTGATGGAGACATGTGATGGTGACATGTGATGGAGACATGTGATGGAGACATGTGATGGAGACATGTGATGAGGACATGTGATGGAGACATGTGATGAGGACATGTGATGGAGGACATGTGATGGAGGACATGTGATGGAGACATGTGATGGAGACATGTGATGGAGACATGTGATGAGGACATGTGATGGAGGACATGTGATGGAGGACATGTGATGGAGACATGTGATGAGGACATGTGATGGAGACATGTGATGGAGACATGTGATGGAGACATGTGATGAGGACATGTGATGGAGACATGTGATGGAGACATGTGATGAGGACATGTGATGGAGACATGTGATGGAGACATGTGATGAGGACATGTGATGGAGACATGTGATGGAGACATGTGATGGAGACATGTGATGGAGACATGTGATGAGGACATGTGATGGAGGACATGTGATGAGGACATGTGATGGAGACATGTGATGGAGACATGTGATGGAGACATGTGATGAGGACATGTGATGGAGACATGTGATGAGGACATGTGATGAGGACATGTGATGGAGACATGTGATGGAGACATGTGATGAGGACATGTGATGGAGACATGTGATGGAGACATGTGATGAGGACATGTGATGGAGACATGTGATGAGGACATGTGATGGAGGACATGTGATGGAGGACATGTGATGGAGACATGTGATGAGGACATGTGATGGAGACATGTGATGGAGACATGTGATGAGGACATGTGATAGAGGACATGTGATGGAGACATGTGATGGAGGACATGTGATGAGGACATGTGATGGAGACATGTGATGAGGACATGTGATGGAGACATGTGATGGAGACATGTGATGAGGACATGTGATGGAGGACATGTGATGAGGACATGTGATGAGGACATGTGATGGAGACATGTGATGAGGACATGTGATGGAGACATGTGATGAGGACATGTGATGAGGACATGTGATGGAGGACATGTGATGGAGACATGTGATGAGGACATGTGATGGAGGACATGTGATGGAGGACATGTGATGAGGACATGTGATGGAGGACATGTGATGAGTGAAGCATGGAGACATGTGATGGAGGACATGTGATGAGGACATGTGATGGAGACATGTGATGGAGACATGTGATGGAGGACATGTGATGAGGACATGTGATGGAGGACATGTGATGGAGGACATGTGATGAGGACATGTGATGAGGACATGTGATGGAGGACATGTGATGGAGGACATGTGATGGAGGACATGTGATGGAGGACATGTGATGAGGACATGTGATGGAGACATGTGATGGAGACATGTGATGAGGACATGTGATGGAGGACATGGATGAGGACATGTGATGGAGGACATGTGATGAGACATGTGATGAGGACATGTGATGGAGGACATGTGATGAGGACATGTGACGGAGACATGTGATGAGGACATGTGACGGAGACATGTGATGAGGACATGTGATGAGGACATGTGATGGAGACATGTGATGAGGACATGTGATGGAGACATGTGATGGAGACATGTGATGAGGACATGTGATGGAGACATGTGATGAGGACATGTGATGGAGGACATGTGATGGAGGACATGTGATGGAGACATGTGATGGAGGACATGTGATGAGGACATGTGATGGAGGACATGTGATGGAGGACATGTGATGGAGACATGTGATGGAGGACATGTGATGAGGACATGTGATGGAGGACATGTGATGAGGACATGTGATGGAGGACATGTGATGGAGGACATGTGATGAGGACATGTGATGGAGGACATGTGATGGAGGACATGTGATGAGGACATGTGATGGAGGACATGTGATGGAGGACATGTGATGAGGACATGTGATGAGGACATGTGATGAGGACATGTGATGGAGGACATGTGATGGAGGACATGTGATGAGGACATGTGATGGAGGACATGTGATGGAGGACATGTGATGAGGACATGTGATGGAGGACATGTGATGGAGGACATGTGATGAGGACATGTGATAGAGGACATGTGATGGAGACATGTGATGGAGACATGTGATGGAGGACATGTGATGAGGACATGTGATAGAGGACATGTGATGGAGGACATGTGATGAGGACATGTGATGAGGACATGTGATGAGGACATGTGATGGAGACATGTGATGAGGACATGTGATGGAGGACATGTGATGAGGACATGTGATGGAGACATGTGATGGAGGACATGTGATGAGGACATGTGATGGAGACATGTGATGAGGACATGTGATGGAGGACATGTGATGAGGACATGTGATGGAGACATGTGATGAGGACATGTGATGGAGGACATGTGATGAGGACATGTGACGGAGACATGTGATGAGGACATGTGATGGAGGACATGTGATGAGGACATGTGACGGAGACATGTGATGAGGACATGTGATGGAGGACATGTGATGAGGACATGTGATAGAGGACATGTGATGGAGACATAAACCCCGTCTCTTGGCTCCAGGCGAGTAATGATGATCCATTGTTCAGTCAATTAGAGAGAGAGAGAGAGAGACCCTGTGAAGAGACTGTGATTTCACAGGCTAAGTGTGAATGGCTAACAGGTGGAGAGAGCAGAGAGGCTGATGGGGGATCTGGGCTGAGGAGAGCAGCATGGCACACACACACACACACACACACACACACACACACACACACACACACACACACACACACACACACACACACACACACACACACACACACACACACACACACACACACACACACACACACACACACACACACACACACACACACACACACACACACACACACACACACACACACACACACACACCTTGCTCTCAATCCACATTCAGCTCTGCCTGCGTTGATTACTATTGGAACGCAAACGCAGCATCTCAGCTCAGACTGCAGCTGCACAGAGGGTCACATGACCAGCGCTCTGGTCATCATCATCATCATCACCACCTGAAGGCCTCTCTGAGGTGGTGGTGATGATGATGATGATGACCAGCGCTCAGTCGTAGAGCAGCCGCTCTGTGGACGTGATCCAGAGCCGAGGAGAACCTGAGTTCAGTGGAGAGCTCCTCACGGGATGCTGAGCGGCGGTGGGAGGGGCTTCAAGCGGCGGTGGGAGGGGCTTCAGCTCATCACTGGGTTAGGCCTTGTTTCCGTGCAGCGATATTGATCCGCGGTGTCCTGCGACCTATAGTTTGGTTGATTCCGTAATTTATAGACAATTTATGGATTCATTTGTCTGCTCATCAAACACTTCCTTCATTTCCTTTGTCCGTTTAATGTTTGACCGTAACCAGGTTCAGAAGACGGCGCGTCCGCTCGTTACTCACGGTACCGGTGAGATCAGATTCTGGCTGCAGTCCAAATGAATCAAGCGACAGCGACTCGGCCTCACTCAGATCCACGTTGCTGGCGTTTTGTATGCTCAGAGGGTTGTTTTTAACTTATTGTAGAGGCGGTCGGTAGAATTAACGCGCATTATTCGTAATGTCACTTTCAATGATTTTATTGTAGCACAGAAAATAAAGTCAAACTCTTTAACAGAAAATAAACCGTCTTATTTCTAAATGCCTTTCCAAGGGCGATATCTTAGCTTGTGCGGTTCTGCTTGCGGTTAAAAATAGTTTCCCTTCCGCTCTCAAACAAAAACACACCTGCCGGCACTCAGGTGCCGTCTATTTATAAAGTTACGCCCACTGACATTGCGTCATCAAAAGATGAGCAAACAAACAAACAAACACACATCATATGATGGCTTCTACACTCCGTACCACGCGGCGTCATGCTAACGGACCTGCAGGACGCCTGTGAGTGAGACTCCATCTCCGCACCACGCCGGGCGTCATGCTAACGGACCTGCAGGACGCTCTGTGAGTGAGACTCATCTCCGTACCACGCGCGTCATGCTAACGGACCTGCAGGACGCTCTGTGAGTGAGACTCATCTGCACAACGCGGCGTCATGCTAACGGACCTGCAGGACGCTCTGTGAGTGAGACTCATCTCCGACCACGCGCGTCATGCTAACGGACCTGCAGGACGCTCTGTGAGTGAGACTCCATCTCCGTACCACGCGGCGCCATGCTAACGGACCTGCAGGACGCTCTGTGAGTGAGGTGACAGCAGCTGCGTGGCTCGGCTCGCCATCTCTCTTCCACGCCGCCTACCGGATGGAAGTGATTTATCTAAGGGGAACCCTCTGACATCACCACACACACACACACACACAGACACACTCACACTCACACACACACTCTCACACACACACACACACACTCACACCAAAAGCACAACACCACCGTGTGCGCCGCCGTCTGCTCACAATTCCCAGCTCTGACATTTTATTTCCGCTGTTTCGCATTTTCTGAACTCCGAAGAGATCATTCTCTCTCTCCTTCTTTCCCTCCATCCATCCCTCCATCGCGAGGTGACAGCATCCATCACCCGGCAGCCGTCACATGGCATCTGCCGACTGCGTCTCCAGACGAGGAGTCTGCAATAAAAGGCTCATGCAATCCAGTGTGTGTGTGTGTGTGTGTGTGCGTGAGAGTGTGAGTGTGTGAGTGTGTGAGTGTGTGAGTGTGTGAGAGTGTGTGTGAGTGTGTGTATGAGTGTGAGTGTGTGAGAGTGGAGGTGTGAGGTGTGAGGTGTGAGTGTGAGTGTGGTGTGTGTGAGGTGTGAGTGTGTGTGAGTGTGTGTGTGTGTGTGAGTGTGTGTGTGCGTGAGTGTGTGTGTGGGAGTGTGTGTGTGTGAGTGTGTGTGAGTGTGTGAGTGAGTGTGTGAGTGTGTGTGTGAGTGTGTGAGTGTGTGTGAGTGTGTCAATGTGTGTGTGTGTCTCAGTGCATAATTGCACTGAGGTTGGCCCATCAGTGTGTGTTTTATCCCCGAGGATACCCTCCTCAACAGATGCAAGCATGCTTTGACACACACACACACACAGACACAAACACACAGACACAAACACACAAACACACAGACACACACCACACACACACACCACCCACACACACACCACACACCACACACACACACTACACACACACACCATCACAGTCCCTCTGTGGTCCAGACGAGTGGCCTGTGAGAGAAAGGTTGTGATTGGTCGTCTGAGGCCTTCCAGGTGAACGACAGCTGGACACTGAATAAAGAAATGTGCTGGAAGAGGAGAGGAAGAGGAGAGGAAGAGGAGAGGAAGAGGAGGCGGAGACCCGTGAGGCTTCGTCCTCCTCAGAGACTTCCAGAGATCTGACTTCTGTGACACAGAGAAATACAGACGCAGTATTCCATACGTCCACTAGGGCGCCTAAGGAGGCGTTTCTAGGCGTCAGGCAGTGTTCCCAGTGAGCGGTCATCACCATTAAAGGGCCGGTTCCTCTCAAACAACCAGCTTTGGTTCTCTCACTTCTATTGGTGTCCAATGTGTTCTATTCACAACAAGGCCGGTGACCTTCCTCAGTGACCCTTTAGGAGCACACAGGCGGTTGGATGGGGAGAGATCCTCTTCCTCTCCTCTTCCCCTCCTCTTCCTCTCCTCTTCCTCTCCGGTTGCACACATAATGCGTCGGTGATGTTGTGATGCTGTGACTGGATCTGTGAGACACGGACGTCCTCCTGGAGGAACGTCCTGGGAGTGTGTGTCTGTCCATCGGCCATCCAGACCCCTCAGGTGGTCTTGGACTGGTCTACTTCCTGGTCCAAGAGTCAGAACTAAATCTGGTCTTCTGCTCCACAACTCTGGAACGAGGTCCCTGAAAGCTGAGACCCCCAGAGACCCCAAGACATGCCAGAGACCCCAAGACACGCCAGAGACCCCAAGACACCCCAGAGACCCCAAGACCCCCCAGAGACCCCAAGACACCGCCAGAGACCCCAAGACACCCCAGAGACCCCAAGACACCGCCAGAGACCCCAAGACACCCCAGAGACCCCAAGACACCGCCAGAGACCCCAAGACCCCCCAGAGACCCCAAGACCCCCCAGAGACCCCAAGACACCGCCAGAGACCCCAAGACCCCCCAGAGACCCCAAGACACCCCAGAGACCCCAAGACACGCCAGAGACCCCAAGACACCCCAGAGACCCCAAGACACCGCCAGAGACCCCAAGACACCCCAGAGACACTCAGCTCCTTTAAAACCAGATCAAATATTTTCTGTTTGCTGCTTTAATGGAACCAGATTCAAGGATATCACTCTGTCTGCATCTCATTGCATTTAACTAAAACTTCTATAATATTTCTTGCTTTTTGACATCTTTTTAATGTTTTGATGAATGTTCTTCATCGGGTTTTCTTTTGTCTTATGTTTTGATGCTTTTATGGTTTCATGTGAAGCACTTAGCTTTGTTGTTGACGTGTGCTCTAAAAATAAAGTTACCGTACAATATGAAGGATGAACAGAGAGTCACTGGTTTTACACTGCTATACCTGAGCTATACCTGAGCTATACCTGAGCTATACCTGAGCTATACCTGAGCTATACATGGGCTATACCTGAGCTCTACCTGAGCTATACCTGAGCTATACATGGGCTATACATGGGCTATACATGGGCTATACCTGAGCTATACATGGGCTATACCTGAGCTACATGGGCTATACATGTATTATACATGGCTATACCTTGAGCTTATATATGGGCCTGAATATATATATACATGAGCTATACATATTATAATTTGAGCTTATACATAATAATTTGATATATATATTATACATGGGCTATAATTTTGACATTATACCTGAGCTATACATGGGCTATACATGGGCTATACCTGAGCTATACATGGGCTATACATGGGCTATACATGGGCTATACCTGAGCTATACCTGAGCTATACCTGAGCTATACCTGAGCTATACATGGGCTCTACCTGAGCTATACCTGAGCTATACCTGAGCTCTATCTGAGCTATACCTGAGCTATACCTGAGCTATACTTGGGCTATACATGGGCTATACCTGAGCTATACATGGGCTTTACCTGAGCTATACATGGGCTATACCTGAGCTATACCTGAGCTCTACCTGAGCTATACATGGGCTCTACCTGAGCTATACCTGAGCTATACCTGAGCTCTACCTGAGCTATACCTGAGCTCTACCTGAGCTATACCTGAGCTATACCTGAGCTATACCTGAGCTCTACCTGAGCTATACATGGGCTATACCTGAGCTATACCTGAGCTATACATGGGCTCTACCTGAGCTATACATGGGCTATACCTGAGCTATACATGGGCTCTACCTGAGCTATACATGGGCTCTACCTGAGCTATACCTGAGCTATACCTGAGCTCTACCTGAGCTATACCTGAGCTATACCTGAGCTATACCTGAGCTCTACCTGAGCTATACCTGAGCTCTACCTGAGCTATACATGGGCTATACATGGGCTATACATGGGCTATACCTGAGCTATACCTGAGCTATACATGGGCTATACATGGGCTATACATGAGCTATACCTGAGCTATACCTGAGCTATACCTGAGCTATAACTGAGCTATACCTGAGCTATACATGGGCTATACATGGGCTATACCTGAGCTATACCTGAGCTATACCTGAGCTATACATGGGCTATACATGGGCTATACCTGAGCTATACCTGAGCTATACATGGGCTATACATGGGCTATACATGGGCTATACATGGGCTATACCTGAGCTATACCTGAGCTCTACCTGAGCTATACATGGGCTATACCTGAGCTATACATGGGCTATACATGGGCTATACCTGAGCTATACATGGGCTATACCTGAGCTATACATGGGCTATACATGGGCTATACCTGAGCTATACCTGAGCTATACATGGGCTATACCTGAGCTATACCTGAGCTATACATGGGCTATACCTGAGCTATACCTGAGCTATAACTGAGCTCTACCTGAGCTATACATGGGCTATACCTGAGCTATACCTGAGCTATACCTGAGCTCTACCTGAGCTATACATGGGCTATACCTGAGCTATACATGGGCTATACATGGGCTATACATGGGCTATACCTGAGCTATACATGGGCTATACCTGAGCTATACATGGGCTATACATGGGCTATACCTGAGCTATACCTGAGCTATACCTGAGCTATACATGGGCTATACATGGGCTATACATGGGCTATACCGGAGCTATACATGGGCTATACATGGGCTATACCTGAGCTATACCTGAGCTATACATATGGCCATATATACTATAATTTGAGCTATACCTGAGCTATACCTGAGCTCTACCTGAGCTATACATGGGCTATACATGGGCTATATCTGAGCTATACCTGAGCTATACCTGAGCTATACATGGGCTATACATGGGCTATACCTGAGCTATACATGGGCTATACCTGAGCTATACATGGGCTATACCTGAGCTATACCTGAGCTATACCTAAGCTATACATGGGCTATACATGGGCTATACCTGAGCTCTACCTGAGCTATACATGGGCTATACCTGAGCTATACCTGAGCTATACATGGGCTATACATGGGCTATACCTGAGCTATACATGGGCTTTACCTGAGCTATACATGGGCTATACCTGAGCTATACCTGAGCTATACATGGGCTATACATGGGCTATACCTGAGCTATACCTGAGCTATACCTGAGCTATACATGGGCTATACATGGGCTATACATGGGCTATACCTGAGCTATACCTGAGCTATACATGGGCTATACATGGGCTATACCTGAGCTATACATGGGCTATACCTGAGCTATACCTAAGCTATACATGAGCTATACCTGAGCTCTACCTGAGCTATACATGGGCTATACCTGAGCTATACCTGAGCTATACCTGAGTTATACCTGAACTTTACCTGAATTACACCTGAACTATACCTGAGCTATAGCTGAGCTATAACTGAGCTATAACTGAACTATACCTGAACTATACCTGAGCTTTACATGGGCTATACCTGAGCTATACCTGAACTATACCTGAGCTAAAACTGAACTATACCTGAACTATACGTGCGCTATACATGAGCTATACATGAGCTATACATGAGCTACACTTGTAGCTCAGTGGGGTAAGAGGGCCGTCCTGCAACCGCAGGGTTGTGGGTTCGATCCCCGCTCTCCCCATTAGTTGCAAGTCGAAGTGTCCTTGAGCAAGGCACTGAACCCCCAGTTGCTTCCCGGGCGCATCACTGCAGCCCACTGCTCCTTAATAACTAAGGATGGGTTAAATGCAGAGAACTAATTTCCCCTTGGGGACTAAGAAAAGTTTTTTTTTTTTTATACCTGAGCTATATCTGAGCTATACATGGGCTATACCTGAATAATACCTGAACTATACCTGAGCTATACTTGAGCTATATCTGAGCTACACCTGAGCTATACTTGAACTCTACCTGCGCTATATCTGAGCTAAACATTGGCTATACCTGAACTATACCCAAGCTATACCTGAGCTATACATGGGCTATACATGGGCTATACATGGGCTATAGCTGAGCTATACCTGAGCTATACCTGAGCTATACATTGGCTATGCCTGAGCTATACATGGGCTATAGCTGAGCTATACATGGGCTATAGCTGAGCTATACATGGGCTATACATGGGCTATAGCTGAGCTATACATGGGCTATACATGGGCTATAGCTGAGCTATACCTGAGCTATACCTGAGCTATACATCATTATACCTGAGCTATACATGGGCTATAGCTGAGCTATACATGGGCTATACATGGGCTATAGCTGAGCTATACCTGAGCTATACCTGAGCTATACATTGGCTATACCTGAGCTATACATGGGCTATAGCTGAGCTATACATGGGCTATACATGGGCTATAGCTGAGCTATACCTGAGCTATACCTGAGCTATACATTGGCTATACCTGAGCTATACATGGGCTATAGCTGAGCTATACATTGGCTATACCTGAGCTATACATGGGCTATACCTGAGCTATACATGGGCTATAGCTGAGCTATACATTGGCTATAGCTGAGCTATACCTGAGCTATACATGGGCTATAGCTGAGCTATACCTGAGCTATACATGGGCTATATATGGGCTATACATGGGCTATAGCTGAGCTATACCTGAGCTATACATGGGCTATAGCTGAGCTATACCTGAGCTATACATGGGCTATATATGGGCTATACATGGGCTATAGCTGAGTTATACCTGAGCTATACATGGGCTATAGCTGAGCTATACCTGCGCTATACCTCCATTTGAAGTGTTTGTGTTACCTGTGTTTGTGCATGTGTACAGATGCCTTTAATGTGTTTGTGAGGGAGCCACCTTCTGTGGGAAGTTCTCGTCTCACACTGGGAGCTTCCCAAAGGGATCAGCAGCTCTATGAACAGACACAGAATATATGTCAGTGGAACACAACACACCTCTTCTGATGAGAGGAAAAGGGAATTTGAAATGTGGATGAAACTGTTGAGAATGGTGAGAGAGAGAATAAAGACAAGAGAGAGAATAAAGACAAGAGAGATAATAAAGACAAGAGAGAGGAGCTCTCCACTTCTTTTCCCAACATCGCTATTTAAAAACACAGCACATGCTTTTACATTGGAATTAACCACAGAGAGGACACCGCATTTAAATCAATTCTCCTGTTGTCGGCATCCTCAGGAGATTACAACTCTGCTGTGTTTGTTCTTTTGTTTGATGTATTTTAGACCTTCTCTCTGCAGGGAGTCACCCAACTGAATGAATCATTATGTTCTGTCACACTCTGTTCTACCTACCATCCTGGCATCCTGCAGCATGTTGGCCATCAGAGGCAGTGAAGACTCAGCCTTCACCTCCTATTAATCACATTTATATAAATATATATATATATATATTTACTGTATATTTTAAGGTTCTCCTCATTTTCACTGGAACATGACGTTCTCTGGGAAGATTCTCAGCAGCAGGCTAAATATAACTATAATTGTTATAAAAGTAATCAAAGGGCGAGAATGAGCAGTTTGAGGGGTTGGTGGTGGTGGTGGGGAAATAATGATGACTATTATTATATGAATGTATTTCTATATATATATTTCATCATTCAGGTACCTTCTTGTGAAATGGTCCATTTTAGGGTAGACAAAACAAAAGTTGATATTTTCCGGTTGTAAAGCTGCAGATACTTTGAAATTAAACACAATTTTAAAGTTATTTAACACTGTCGGGTGAAATCAAATTAATTTAGAAACAAGGCTCCAAGTCTAACATCACAGCAGCAGATATTTAAAGCTAAAAGACAACGTCATGCTAACAGTTACACATTGGAAATGCTACATTAGCTTAGCTCAGTTGAGTCAGACTGTTGAGAGTTAGAGAATCATCAGAGTTATTACGACTCATTATGAGGACCATGAGTGTCTCATGAGGAGTCATCCTGTTCCTAGATCACAGGGGGCTCAAAGGGCTCCAGGGGCCTCCAGGGGCCTCGCAGAGCCTTCGGATCCCTAGTTGGCTTTCATCAAGGCAACCAGCTGCTGACATCCAGCCAATAATCTTTATACATTAATATCCTCCTGATGTGCTACACTGTTCTCCCCCAGCTGGAGAAGACCTGAGACACATGACCGAGAGAGAGCGATCACTGTCATCCATCTTAGTCAGGAGAGCTCGCTGGAGCCCTCCCATCCAATCAGCTTCTTGTATTCTCTGGTCCCAGCGTGGTGGAGCCCTCCTATATCAGCTCAAATATCTACACTAATTAGCATTCATTAAAGATCTCAACATGGCGTCGTCCAGGGGTTAGCGGAGGCTCCTCATTGGTCACTGCCCACACGAGTTACATTCAGAAATAATTAGCCGTGTCAGCGGCGCCACTATCTCTGTGATTGGTTGAGTGCTCAGGAGAAAGCTATTACGTTTCCTTTGTATTTTTTCTCCTGGATTTCAATTAAAAGCTGCGCGCCGTGAGGGTCTATCTCCCCACGATAGACCTCCAGAAGCCTCCTCCATCAAGACTCCAATTAGAGCTTCATGATAAAAGGCTATAATCACAAAAGCACCTCATCCTGCTCTCCTAAAATAACTCTTTAGCATTTCACCCCATAATTTCATTATAGGCCGATAGTCATTCATCAGTTAGGATGTTCGTTAATGAGGCCGAGTGCATATTGAATACATTACCCGCTCGCTCCGTGCTGTGGTTCAGTAATGTCTCATGAATATAGAATAAGTTATGAATAAAAACAGCAGAATGAGCGTGTGAACTGTGGGGAGGCAGAGCGGCTTCACTCTTCAGACGTGATCACACATTCATGAGCTCAGCCTCTGCAGAAACCTCTCATGACAGATCATCTTGTCCTCCACAACGGCCCCATGAAGATGCTTTGGGCTTCCTGAGCACTTCCTGAACACTTCCTGAACACTTCCTGAACACTTCCTGAACACTCAACCTCCAAGGAAGAACACATCCATGTGAGAAGCCTATGAATGGGATTGAGATCAGACATCCTCACCCGGTGCATTGTGGGAGATCTCATGATCACATGATCACATGACCACATGATCAGATGACCACATGATCACATAACCACATGATCACATGATCTCATGATCACATGACCACATGATCAGATGACCACATGACCACATGACCACATGATCTCATGATCACATGATCTCATGTTTGTAAAAATGGACACAATTAAAAAAGCAGAACAGTTAAAAGCAGAACAGTCTGCAGCAGAGCAACCAAGAGGGGAACAGGTCAGCCATAGGCCTGCCTGAAAAGGTAAAGAGAGTTTTGAGGTGAGTTTGAATAAAGTGATAGAGTCAATGTTTCTGATGTCAGAGGGAGAGAGTTCCATAGGCGAGGGGCAGAGCGGCTGAAGGCTCGTGACCCCATGGTGGACAAACGAGCTGGGGGGACAGTCAGGTTGATGGAGGAGGCAGACCTGAGAGACCGGGTGGGGATGTTGATTTGGAGGAGGTGAGACAGGTATGGAGGGGCGAGGTTGTGGATGGCCTTGAATGCATGGAGCAGGATCTTAAAGTCAATGCGGTGTTTGATGGGAAGCCAGTGGAGTTGTTGTAGAACAGGGGTGATGTGACAGATCGAAGGGGTTATTGTGAAAGTGTGTTGCTCACAGGCTTTTATTTTGTAAAAGTCTGCTACTGATTGCTGCGGAGCCGGAAAAGAAAGTCATTCGCGTCTTAACAAACATGGAGAATCTCAACAAATGACGGCAGGTATGAGACGCCCTCAAGACACACATCACACGGAGAATACACGAGCTGTATGAAAGGAGAGGACTGCAAAGCGACAGCTTCAGTAACGTGTGCTGCTGCTCTCTGGGGACGACTGGACATGGCTTGGGGACCAGACAGTCCTCTTTCCCAGACACGTCCTGCTTCTGAGACCTAAACAATGCGTCCGGCAGGGATTCCAAAGACGTCGGGATTTTGCTTCGTCGGATATTTGTGTTTCTCTGGGTTTTCATAAACTAGTATTACCTTACAAGTTTTGGAAATGGTATCTCCCTTACGTTCCACCTTCTTCTGCGTGAGCTGACAGAATAGAACAGTCCGTTGGTCGACCGATCTCAGGTTGCCAGATACACGATAATTATCCTCAAATACAACCATGTTGAGCCTTTGGTACGATAACTGCCATCTCAACCTGGCAACACGGAGCACTCGCCGCCTCCACTAGTTCATTGTTGTTTGTTAACATAAAGCTCCTCCAGCGCCGCCGCTCCCTATAGCACTACGCGCGCTGTGCGGAAGGCACACTGTGTCCTGAGGGGCTCCACAAAATAGGCAACTTCAAAAAATCCTCATAGTTATAATAATTATAATGCCGATATTATCTCAGTCTAGAAATATTAGGCACCTTTTAGGCATGTATATCACAAAACAGGCAGAACAAGAGAGATGTCTAATCTCAGCACACTAATATAAATAAATCATGTGATAGACTCATCACATGATCATGTGAACATGTCTCTCTTCTCTCCTGAGCTGAAAGCTTCTGAAACATAAACCGTAAAGA
The DNA here is from genome assembly GCF_029220125.1 of Pseudoliparis swirei. Classification (NCBI taxonomy): domain Eukaryota; kingdom Metazoa; phylum Chordata; class Actinopteri; order Perciformes; family Liparidae; genus Pseudoliparis; species Pseudoliparis swirei. Next base: position 599,921 of record NC_079391.1, on the reverse strand, counting down.
ATAAATTCATAATTAGATGTCTTAGAGGCAGAAATATAAAACAATAACTCTTTGATCTCATTAAACAACAGGTTTCTACCAGGAGCCTTGAGATGAATCTCAGGCGTGAATATTAATAATCACATTCCTCTAAACATACGGTTTCCCCGGCGGAGGGAATATATATTTATGACATATTTATAAGCTCATCTTTACAGTGGAAGATGAATTAATATCTAATCCACATGTAGTCTCCATTGTTGTTGAGGTTGTAAAGAATAAAGAATACAAATGCATATAAATGTATGTTATCATGTCTCAGTTCATCAACACACACCGGCTGCTCTGAGTCACTCATGTCAACGATGTCCAGTTATGACCCTGACCACTGCACTTCTGTCTGAAGGGAGAGGAGCACGTCAGACCTCCTTCCAGAACCTCTGAGTCCTCCAGAGTCCTGAGGGGTCCTCAGGGTCCTCAGGAGTCCTCCAGGGTCCTCAGAGTCCTCCATATCTCAGAGTCCTCCAGAGTCTCCCATGAAGTCTCCAGAGTCTACAGAGTCCTCCAGGGTCCTCCAGAGTCCTCATGAGTCCTCCAGAGTCCTCAGAGTCCTCAGAGTCTCCCAGGAGAGTCCCTCAGAGTGCCCAGAGTCTCTGAGAGAATCCCTCAGAGTCCTCCAGGTCCTCCCAAGTCCTCAGGTCCCTCAAGTCCTCAGAGCCAGTCAGAGTCTCCCAGAGTCCTCCAGCCACTCAGGTCCTCCAGAGTCCTCTGGTCCCTCTGGTCCTCTCAGGTCCTCCAGTCCCTCTGGTCCTCTCTGGTCCTCTCTGGTCCTCTCTGAGTCTCTGGTCCTCTCTGGTCCTCTCTAGTCCTCTCTGGTCCTCTCTGGTCCTCTGGTCCTCTCTGGTCCTCTCTAGTCCTCTCTGGTCCTCTCTAGTCCTCTCTAGTCCTCTCTGGTCCTCTCTGGTCCTCTCTGGTCCTCTCTAGTCCTCTCTGGTCCTCTGGTCCTCTCTGGTCCTCTCTGGTCCTCTCTGGTCCTCTGGTCCTCTCTGGTCCTCTCTGGTCCTCTCTGGTCCTCTCTGGTCCTCTCTGGTCCTCTCTAGTCCTCTCTGGTCCTCTCTGGTCCTCTCTGGTCCTCTCTGGTCCTCTCTGGTCCTCTCTGGTCCTCTCTGGTCCTCTCTGGTCCTCTCTAGTCCTCTGGTCCTCTCTGGTCCTCTCTAGTCCTCTCTAGTCCTCTCTGGTCCTCTGGTCCTCTCTGGTCCTCTCTGGTCCTCTCTGGTCCTCTCTGGTCCTCTCTGGTCTCCTCTCTCTGGTCCTCTCTGGTCCTCTCTGGTCTCCTCTCTCTGGTCCTCTCTGGTCCTCTCTGGTCCTCTCTGGTCCTCTCTGGTCCTCTCTGTCCTCTGGTCCTCTCTGGTCCTCTCTGGTCCTCTCTGGTCCTCTGGTCCTCTCTGGTCCTCTCTGGTCCTCTCTGGTCCTCTCTGGTCCTCTCTGGTCCTCTCTGGTCTCCTCTCTCTGGTCCTCTCTGGTCCTCTCTGGTCCTCTCTGGTCCTCTCTGGTCCTCTCTGGTCCTCTCTGGTCCTCTCTGGTCCTCTCTGGTCCTCTCTGGTCCTCTCTGGTCCTCTCTGGTCCTCTCTGGTCCTCTGGTCCTCTCTGGTCCTCTCTGGTCCTCTCTGGTCCTCTCTGGTCCTCTCTGGTCCTCTCTGGTCCTCTCTGGTCCTCTCTGGTCCTCTCTGGTCCTCTCTGGTCCTCTCTGGTCTCCTCTCTCTGGTCTCCTCTCTGGTCCTCTCTGGTCCTCTCTGGTCCTCTCTGGTCCTCTCTGGTCCTCTCTCTGGTCCTCTCTGGTCCTCTCTGGTCCTCTCTGGTCCTCTCTGGTCCTCTGGTCCTCTCTGGTCCTCTCTGGTCTCCTCTCTGGTCCTCTCTGGTCCTCTCTAGTCCTCTCTGGTCCTCTCTGGTCCTCTCTAGTCCTCTCTGGTCCTCTCTGGTCCTCTCTGGTCCTCTCTGGTCCTCTCTGGTCCTCTGGTCCTCTCTGGTCCTCTCTGGTCCTCTCTGGTCCTCTCTAGTCCCCTCTCTCTAGTCCTCTCTAGTCTCTCTCTGGTCCTCTCTGGTCTCTCTAGTCCTCTCTGGTCTCTCTCTAGTCCTCTCTAGTCCTCTCTAGTCCTCTCTGGTCCTCTCTAGTCCTCTCTGGTCCTCTGGTCCTCTCTGGTCTCTCTGGTCTCTTCTGGTCTCTCTGGTCTCTCTGGTCCTCTCTGGTCCTCTCCTGGTCCTCTCTGGTCCTCTCTAATTCTGGTCCTCTCTGGTCCTCTGGTCCTCTCCTGGTCCTCTCTGGTCCTCTCTGGTCCTCTCTGGTCCTCTCTGGTCCTCTCTAGTCCTCTGGTCCTCCTGGTCCTCTCCTGGTCCCTCTCTGGTCTCTCTAGTCCTCTCTGGTCCTCTCTGGTCCTCTCTAGTCCTCTAGTCCTCTCTGGTCCTCTCTGGTCTCTATCTCTGGTCCTCTCTGTTATATGGTCCTCTGGTCCCTCCTCCTGGTCCTCTCTGGTCCTCTCTGGTCCTACCTCTAGTCTCTCTGGTCTCTCAGGTCCTCTCTAGTCCTCTGGTCTCTCTGGTCCTCTCTGGTCCTCTCTGGTCCTCTGGTCCTCTGGTCCTCTCTGGTCCTCTCTGGTCCTCTCTGGTCCTCTCTGGTCCTCTCTGGTCCTCTCTGGTCCTCTCTGGTCCTCTCTAGTCCTCTCTGGTCCTCTCTGGTCCTCTCTGGTCCTCTCTAGTCCTCTCTGGTCCTCTCTGGTCCTCTCTGGTCTCCTCTCTAGTCCTCTCTAGTCCTCTCTGGTCCTCTCTAGTCCTCTGGTCCTCTCTGGTCCTCTCTGGTCTCTCTCCTCCTCTCAGTCTCTCTGGTCTCCTCTCTCTGGTCCTCTCTAGTCCTCTCTGGTCCTCTCTGGTCCTCTCTGGTCCTCTAGTCCTCTCTGGTCTCCTCTCTCTGGTCTCCTCTCTGGTCCTCTCTGGTCCTCTCTGGTCCTCTCTGGTCTCCTCTCTGGTCCTCTCTGGTCCTCTGTCCTCTCTGGTCCTCTCTGGTCTCCTCTGGTCCTCTCTGGTCCTCTAGTCCTCTCTGGTCCTCTCCTGGTCCCCTCTCTGGTCCTCTCTAGTCCTCTCTAGTCCTCTCTGGTCCTCTGGTCCTCTCTGGTCCTCTCTGGTCCTCTCTGGTCCTCTCTGGTCCTCTCTAGTCCTCTCTGGTCCTCTCCAGTCTCTCTGGTCCTCTCTGGTCCTCTAGTCCTCTGGTCCTCTCTCTAGTCCTCTCTCTGGTCCTCTCTGGTCCTCTCTGGTCCTCTCTGGTCCTCTCTAGTCCTCTCTGGTCCTCTCTGGTCCTCTCTAGTCCTCTCTAGTCCTCTCTGGTCCTCTCTGGTCCTCTCTGGTCTGTGTCTTTTTGAACTCATGGACTAACGTTTGAGCAACAAAAGGAGATTTTGCTGTTGCAGATGGAACATGAAAGGAATAAACAGGAACATGAAAGGAGTAAACTGGAATTGGAGAATAGTAAGCAGATAGAGATGGAGAGAAGCCGCCAAGAGCTGGAGAGATATCGTTTGTCTCTGATAGCAGATGGCAAGTTGTCCTGGGACGGGCCGGGCCCACCGGGGCCCACCGGGGCCCAGGACTGGGGGAAGCACGTGGATGTGAGTAATTTGCGCTGGTTGCCACCGTTTAATGAGAGGGATCCTGACACGTTTTTGTTGCTATTTGAACGGGTAGCTAAGGCTAGAGACTGGCTCGATGAGGACTGTGCACTGATGCTTCAGTGTGTCCTGTCAGGGAAAGCACAGGAAGCGTCTTCCACTTTGAGTCTGGAGGACAGTTGAGCGATACTAAGATAAAGGCTGCGGTGCTCAAAATCTATGATCTGGTGCCAGGGCCTATCGCCAACGTTTTAGATCCTTGGAGGAAAGTAGGTCACACGTATGTGGAGTTGGTGAGAGACCCACCACTCACTTTAGCGGTGGTTAACTGCCCTCAGCGTAGCTTCGTTTGAAGATCTGTGCGAGTTGATGGTTTTGGAGCAGTTTAAAAATGTCCTTCCAGATCGTGTTGCGACGTATATTATCGAGAGGAGAAGCGTGACTGCTGCCGATGCGGCCGTGTCAGCAGATGAGTATATGTTGCTTCATAAACGCAGTTTTAGAGAGTGTCGCAATGTTTTGGGGGTGCGGGAAAATGTTTCTGAGGCAACTGTGCAGGAGATGCGTTCAATGAAGGTGGGAGGGTTTAGATCTGGGGTGGACAATAGTGATACCTGTAATTATTGTCGAGAGGAGGGGCATTGGAAGGCAGATTGTCCTTTGTTCCAGTCTAGGCTCAGGGATGTGAGGCCTTCTGCCTGTGCGGCTACAGTTACCGGCTGCTGAGGAGTCTCACTCATGTGACCTCAGTGTTCTGGCAGCTTCTGCTCCGTTCATTCGAGGTGGATTTGTGTCACTTTTAGGAAGTGAGGTGAAGGTCCCGATAAACATCTTGAGGGATACAGGGGCCGATGATTGGTATATTGTTGGCTCTGTTTTGCCTTTGTCTGAGGAGACTGACACTGGTGACTTTGTTCTCAGTCGCGGGATGGGATTGAAGATTCTCCCGGTTCCTTTGCACAAGATGGTGCTGGACTGTGAGCTGGTGAAAGGTGAGAGAGCTGTTGGGGTGCGTCTGGCGTTACCTATTGAGGGTATACATTATATTTTGGGCAACAGCTTGGCTGGTAGTAGAGTTTGGACTGACACTCCTCCCGCACAGGTGGTCACATGTTGTCCAATGGATTCTGCATTTGACGAGAGCTCCAGAGTGTTGCCTGAGGTTTTTCCGTCCTGCGTGTTCTGGCGCACTGACAGGTCGGACCCTGCCATGTCATTGGTCGACACGGTGGAGGTGGGGTCGGAGGTCCCGGTTCTGTCCGGGCTTCCTGTGTCTCTCTCTCTCTCTCTCTGCCTATGAAGAGTGATGATCTGTCTCTCATTGTTTGGCCACTGGCTACAGCTCATTCAACTGGAGAAACAGTGTGAGTGTGTGTGTGTTTGAGGGGGTGCATCTCTGACTCTCAGCCTCCTGCATCTCTGTCTCTCAGCCTCCTGCATCTCTGACTCTTAGCCTCCTGCATTTCTGACTCTCAGCCTCCTGCATCTCGGACTCTCAGCCTCCTGCATCTCTGAATCTCAACCGCCTGCATCTCTGAATCTCAGCCTCCTGCATCTCTGTCTCTCAGCCTCCTGCATCTCTGACTCTTAGCCTCCTGCATCTCTGACTCTCAGCCTCCTGCATCTCTGACTCTTAGCCTCCTGCATCTCTGACTCTCAGCCTCCTGCATTTCTGACTCTCAGCCTCCTGCATCTCTGACTCTTAGCCTCCTGCATCTCTGACTCTCAGCCTCCTGCATCTCTGACTCTTAGCCTCCTGCATCTCTGACTCTCAGCCTCCTGCATCTCTGTCTCTCAGCCTCCTGCATCTCTGACTCTTAGCCTCCTGCATCTTGACTCTCAGCCTCCTGCATCTCTGACTCTTAGCCTCCTGCATCTCTGACTCTCAGCCTCCTGCATTTCTGACTCTCAGCCTCCTGCATCTCTGACTCTCAGCCTCCTGCATCTCTGACTCTTAGAATCCTGCATCTCTGACTCTTAGCCTCCTGCATCTCTGACTCTCAGCCTCCTGCATCTCTGACTCTTAGCCTCCTGCATCTCTGACTCTCAGCCTCCTGCATCTCTGACTCTCAGCCTCCTGCATCTCTGACTCTTAGCCTCCTGCATCTCTGACTCTCAGCCTCCTGCATCTCTGTCTCTCAGCCTCCTGCATCTCTGACTCTTAGCCTCCTGCATCTCTGACTCTCAGCCTCCTGCATCTCTGACTCTTAGCCTCCTGCATCTCTGACTCTCAGCCTCCTGCATCTCTGACTCTCAGCCGCCTGCATCTCTGACTCTTAGAATCCTGCATCTCTGACTCTTAGCCTCGAGGGATGTTGACTTACATACATCTGATGAGCGCAAAATAATTGAAAATACTTATTTTTCAATAGTGCATAATTTATATAATGATTGGAAAAAAAAATTCCAAAGTTAATTGTGTGTGTGTCTGTGTGTGTGTGTGGGTTGTGTGTGAGTGTGTGTGTGTCTTTGTGTATGTGTGTGTGTGGGTTGTGTGTGTGTCTTTGTGTCCAGGTAAGCGTGATGTTCTACAGTTCTCTGACCTCAGGGAATGTCTAGTGCTGCAGCTCGTGAACACAACAACAACAACAACATGACCGACATGCACCAGTTCAATTTGCTGATGCGAGCTGTACGGGTCACTTCCTGTTAGGTCACATGACACCGGGAGAGACAGTGAGACACGTAACAGACGGGCTGCTGTGTGTGTGTGTTTTGATTGTGTGTGTGTGTTTGTGTGATTGTGTGTATGTTTGTGTGATTGTGTGTGTGATTGTGTGTGTGTTTGTGTGATTGTGTGTGTGTTTGTGTGATTGTGTGTGTGTGTGTGATTGTGTGTGTGTGTATGTGTGTGTGTTTGTGTGATTGTGTTTGTGTGATTGTGTGTGTGTTTGTGTGATTGTGTGTGTGTGTGTTTGCGCTCAGCATCACGCAGCCTGATGGGCTGGATCTGCTCCTCCAGGAGATAAACTACCAGACAGCAAGGAGGAGGAGGAAGAGGAGAAGTAAACATACGAGGAGGAAGAGACAAGATGAAAGAGTGCAGATCATTTGAAGAACGGTGAGTTTATTCTTCTCCTCCTGAAGTCACTCAGTGTCCACATCACGGCTGATGGACTGTCTGTCACACACACACACACACACACACACACACAGGAACACACACACACACAGGAACACACACACACACAGGAACACACACACACTCTCTCTCTGACAGGCCATCCGTCACTATCAGAGCACACAATGTGTGTGAGTGAGTGTGAGTGTGTGAGGGTGTGAGTGTGTGAGGGTGTGTGTGTGTGTGTGTGAGTGTGAGTGTGTGTGAGTGTGTGTGAGGTGTGGTGGGAGGTGTGTGTGTGTGTGAGTGTGTGGGTGTAGTGTGAGTGTGAGGAGTGTGAGTGTGTGAGGTGTGTGTATGAGTGTGAGTGAGTGAGTAGGTGGAGGTGTGTGTGGTGAGTGTGGAGGAGGTGAGTGTGAGTGTGTGAGTGTGAGTGTGAGTGGTGTGGCAGGTGTGTGAGTGAGTGTGTGTGTGGTGTGTGAGTGTGTGAGTGTGGCGTGTGAGTGTGTGTGTGAGTGTGAGTGTGTGTGTGTGTGTGTGTGAGTGTGGGTGTGAGTGTGTGTGTGAGTGTGTGTGAGGTGTGGTGTGGTGTGTGTGGTGTGTGTGTGTGTGTGAGTGTGAGTGTGTGTGTGTGAGTGTAGGTGTGTGTGTGAGTGAGTGTATGTAGTTGTGTGTGAATGAGTGTGAGCGTGTGAGTGTGAGTGAGTGTGTGTGTGTGGAGGGGTGTGTGAGTGTAGTGTGTGAGTGTGTGAGAGGTGTGTGTGAGTGTGAGTGTGAGGTGTGTGTGTGGGGTGTCTGGTGTGTGTAGGTGTGAGGGGTGTGTGTGTGTGAGTGAGTGTAGGTGTGTGTGTGTGTGGGTCCAGAGACACCGTACATATGAGATGCATTTGTCCAGCAGTCAAGAGAATGAAAAAGAGAGGAGAGAGAAGGAGAGAGGAGATAGATAGATAGATATATATATACTTTATTAATCCTCAAACACAAGAATAAAAACAAAAACAAAACACAAAAATAAAAAACAGGGATGAAAGATATAGAAGTATACAAAGTAAACAAAACAAAATATATATGAACATACACAACACACAACATCAATGACAAATCAAATCAAATTCAAAAATATTAAATATAGACAGTATGCAAAGTGTGTGTATGTGTGTAGTGTAAATAAATGAAATGAAGTAGAAGGAAATGTGTGAGTGCAGATCAACATAGTGTGGATAGTAGTTATTGCACTATGATCTGGCAAGAGGTGATCTGTTGTAGAGCCTCATAGCCGTCGGCAGGTTCTCCTCAAGATTCAAGATGTTTTATTTGTCACATACACACACAGGGTGTGCAGTGAAATGAAAGTGGCAATGCTCAGCAGGAATGTGCAAGGGCAACAAGTACACACTATTTACAATAAAAAACAACACAATATTTACAGTAAGTGTGTGTGTGTGTGTGTGTGTGTGTGTGTGTGTGTGTGTGTGTGCCTAAGAGGGGCAGTTGTGTGGGTCTATGTGGGGGTCCTGGTGAGGTCGGAGTTCACAGTCCTGATGGCCTGAGGAAAGAAACTCCGTCTCAGTCTCTCTGTTCTTGCAGCGTGACTACGGGCGCCTGCCTGACCGCAGCAGCTGAAACAGTCTGTTGTTGGGGTGGTGAGGATCCTTCATGATCCTGCCGGCTCTGGTTCTGCACCTCCTGGTGCACGAGTCCTGCAGGGTGGGAGTGTAGTTCAATAGTGCGTTCAGCCGAGCACTACTCTCTGAAACCTTCCTGTCCTGAGCGGGCAGTTGCCAAACCAGGCTGTGATGCTTCCTGTCAGGACGCTCTCTACAGCTCAGAGTAGAAGGACTGAAGGATCCTCTGGGAAACTTTAAATTTCCTCAGCTGCCTGAGGTGGTAGAAGCTGCCTTGCCTTTCACACCAGAGTGTCTGTGTTTGTTGACCATGTCAGATCCTCGGTGATGTGGACTCCCAGGTATTTATACCCGCTCACCCTCTCCACAGTAGTCCCGTTAATCCCCAGTGGTGAGTCGTCCTCTGTTGTTGTACCCTCCTAAAGTCCACAATCAGCTCCTTAGTTTTGGTGACATTCATGATGAGGCTGTTGTCCTGGCACCAGGTGACAGATCAGCAACTTCCTCCAGGTAGGCCTTCTCGTGGTTGTCGGAGATCAGGCCCACCACCACTGTGTCATCCATAAACTTGATGATGGTGTTGGAGCTGAACCTGGCCACACAGTCATGTGTGTACAGGGAGTACAGTAGGGGCTGAGGCGCAACCCTGGGGATCCTGTGTTCAGGGTGAGGGATTTGGAGGTGTGTCTGCCCACCTGACCACCTGTGGCCTGGCGGTCAGGAAGTCAGGATCCAAGCACACAGGGGTGTTCAGTCCCAGCTCAATCAGCTTGCCGGCCAGTCTGGAGGGACTATGGTGTTGAAAGCTGAACTATAATCAATGAACAGCAGTCTCACATAGCCCCCCCTCTGGCTGTCCAGATGAGAGAGTGTGGTGTGCAGTACCTGGGAGACAGCATCATCTGTGGATCTGTTTGGGCGATAAGCAAACTGCAGCGGGTCCATGGAGGAAGGGAGGAAGGCGCAGATGTAGTCCTTTATCAGCCTCTCAAAGCATTTCATGACCACCGGTGAGGGCCACGGTCGGTAGTCATTCATACATGCTGGAGAAGCATTCTTGGGCACAGGGACAATAGTGGATCTCTTGAAGCAGGCGGGGACCACGGACTCAGCCAGAGAGGTTGAATATTGTGGTGAACACTGGAGCTAGCTGGTTAGCACAGGTCTTCAGTACTCGCCCAGATATGCCATCTGGACCTGCAGCTTTCCTGGTGTTCACCCTCAACAGAGCCCTCCTCACACTGTGCTCGGTCACAGAGAGTGTGTGTTCATCCCCAGCGGTGAACTCACCTCGGCTCGCTAACGGTGTTGTTGTTGGCGGCGAGCTAAGCGCTGTTGTTGCTAGCCTCAAACCGTGCATAAAATGAGTTCAGGTCGTCCGCTAGGGATGCGTCGGCACTCACCATTGCGGGGTCTGCTCTGGTAGTCTGTGATAGTCCGTAGCCCCTGCCATAGGCGCCTGGTGTCGCGCTGCTCCATCTGTGATTCCACTCTGTCTCGGTACCTCCTCTTGGCTTCCTTCACGCCCTCCTCAGTCCATAGACCGCTGCCTTGTACTCGTCCATGTTGCGGATACAAGACCGGAGTTATAGGCAGCAATGCAGGCGTTCACAGCTTCACGGATGGATCTATCAACCCGGCTTTTGGTTAGGAAAGACCTAACTTTTACCGTGGGGGCGATGGTGTCCGTTAAGCGTTGCTATGAGGCTCATTGCTACTTCCAAACTTCGCTGGCGTCACTGGAACTGGATTGGATCATGTCCCAGTCGGCGACCGCGAAGCGTCCTGTAGCTCAGCCTCTGATTGGTCAGACCACCGCTTCCGTTCCTCGTCACTACCGCTTCCAGCGCGATCTTTTGCGGTATCCGGAAGCAGAAAAATGGCGGCATGGTCTGATTTTCGAGCGGAGAGAGAGACAGCCTTGTAGCCTCTCTTGAATGGCGTATAGCAGTGGTCCAACGTTCTTTCCCCTCTGGTAGCACCGTAATGTGCTGGTGAAAGTTCGGCATGACTTTTTAGGTTAGCCTATTAAAGTCCCAGCCACCACCACAGCAGCGTCGGGATACTTGTTCTGATGCCGACATAACACATCATGTAGGTCCGATAGTGCTACGTCGGTGTCCGCTTGTGGTGGAATGTGAGCGGCTGTGGTGATGACCGAGCTGAACTCCGGGGAAGGTAGAATGGGCGGCATGAGATCGTCAGATGTTCCAGGTTCGTGACAGGAGCGAGAAAGAGTCTTAATGTTCTTGGGGTGCACCACATGTTGTTAGTCATGAAGCAAACCCCTCCACCCTTAGATTTACCAGACTCTTCCGTTCTGTCTGCGGAAAACAGAGAAGGACTCGGTTGGGCATATGACTCGATCCGGCACCAGCGAGGTCAGCCATGTTTCCGTCAGACAAAGATATTTACAGTCCCTCATGTCCCGTTGGAATCTGATCCTTGCCTAACATCATCCATCTTATTTTCAAGAGACAGGAGGATAGCAAGAAGGATGGAGGGCAGAGGTGGGCGGTGGGCTTGAACTCTCAGTCTGTTCCGAATTCGCTCCGTTTCCCTCGATGTTTCGTCGTCTCCCGTGTAGCGGCTCCACTGTTGTTGATGTGGTTACGCTCGTGCGATCTCTGCCGGCCACGCTGGATCGATGGAAAAAGTGGACAAAAACCCTTGTTTTGCATAAAGTTTATGTCCAAAGTGTGCTGTGGTCATTATGCTGTTAGTGCCGATGTGTTTGTCAGCAAAACATTAAAATAAATAAACACAAAAACTAAAGGCGCACAATCTCCGAGCTACCTCGGCGTCTGGACACAGCCGCATATCTTTATATGTCTGTCATGGCGTGAGGAGGCGTCTGGAGAAAGTCCTCCTCTGTCCTGTAGGAGGTGGAGGGTGAATTCGGGTGGAAGGAGTGGAGAGGTGGTCGGGTAGATAGGAGTGGTCCAATATGGACAGTTTCTTCCAGCGATGTCTCACCTGTTCCAGGCTCAGCTGGCGGCCGGTGATGGAGCCGGCCTTTACAACCAGTTTGTTAAGGCGGCTGTGGTGTCGCGACCGATGCTGCTCCCCGGCAGACAATGGCAAGTGCAGCACTGGCTGGCCAGGCTGGTAGAATAACCGGCGCTCTGCCATTCTGGCGTTGATGTTGTGTCATTAAACATGATATAGTCCTCCTCCTGGTACTGGTCCTCCTCCTGTATCCTCCTCCTCCTGGTAGTCCTCTTCCTAGTACTAGTCCTCCTCCTAGTATAGTCCTCTTCTAGTCCTCCTCCTGGTACTAGTCTCCTCCTGTACTAGTCTCCTCCTTGTTTTGTCCTCCTCCTGGTACTGGTCTCTACCAGTACTGGTCTCCTCCTACCTCTTCACAGGTAGTCCTCCTCCACCATGTACTGGTCCTCCTCCTGGAGTACTGGTCCTCCTCCACCATGTACTGGTCTCCTCCTGCATGTACTAGTCCTCCTGAGTGCTGGTCCTCCTCCACCAGCCTGGTCCTCCTCCTGTGCTGATCCATAACTTCCACCAGTGCAGATCCTCCTCCTGTGCTGGTCCTCTTCCCGCAGTACTGGTCCTCCTCCTGTGTGCAGTCCTCCTCACCAGGTATGGTCCTCCTCCTGTGTGCTGGTCCGCCTACCGGTACTGGTCCTCTCCACCAGTACTGATCTCTTCCTAATTATAGTCCTCCTCCACCATTACTGGTCCTCTTCCTGGTATAGTCCTCCTCCACCATCTTATAGTCCTCCTCCTGGTCCTCCTCCTGGTCCTCTTCCTGGTACTGGTCCCTCCTCCACCATCTGGTCCTCTTCCACCAAGTACTGGTCCTCCTCCCACCATGTACTGGTCCTCCTCCTGGTACTGGTCCTCCTCCACCATGTACTAGTCCTCCTCCTGGTCCTCCTCACCATGCTGGTCCTCCTCCTGAGTGCTGGACCTCCTCCACCATGCTGGTCCTCTTCCCCAATTTCAGTCCTCCTCCTGTCCTCCTCACCAGTGCCTGATCCTCTCACCATGCTGGTCCTCCTCCTGGTGGTCCTCCTCCTGAGTATAGTCCTCTCCCACCAGGTACTGGTCCTCCTCCACCATCTGGTCCTCCTCCTGGTGCTGGTCTCCTCACCATGTGCTGGTCTCCTCCCTCATGCTGGTCCTCCTCACCCAGGTGGTCCTCCTCCACCATGTGCTGATCCTCTTGCAGGTGTGATCCTCCTCCTGTGCTGGTCCTCCCACCATCTTTAGTCCTCCTCCTGTTGGTCCTCCTCCTGATATAGTCCTCCCAGTACTGATCCTCCTCCTGGTCCTCCTCACCATCTGGTCCTCTTCCTGGTATAGTCCTCCTCACCATACTGATCCTCCTCCCTGTCTTTAGTCCTCCTCCCACCAGAGTATGGTCTCCTCCTGGTCCTCCTCCTGCATACTGGTCCTCCTCCCATTACTGGACCTCCTCCACCATATACTGGTCCTCCTCCACCATCTGGTCCTCCTCCTGGTACGGTCCTCCTCCTGAGTGCCGGTCCTCCTCCATGTGCGGTCCTCCTCCTGGTGCCAGTCCTCCTGGTCCTCCTCCACCAGTGCTGGTCTCTTCCTGGTGGTCCTCCTCCTGGTCCTCCTCACCATCTTCCTGGTACTGGTCTCCTCCTCAGTGCCATCTCACCATGTGGTCCTCCTCATCAGGTACTGGTCACTCACTCCTGGAGTGCTGGTCCTCCTCCTGTGCTGGTCCTCTTCCACCAGGTACTGGTCCTCCTCCACCAGGTACTGTCCTCCTCCACCAGGTACTGGTCCTCCTCCACCAGGTACTGGTCCTCCTCCACCAGGTACTGGTCCTCCTCCACCAGGTACTGGTCCTCCATCAGGTACTGGTCCTCCTCCACCAGGTACTGGTCCTCCTCCACCAGGTACTGGTCCTCCTCCATCAGGTACTGGTCCTCCTCCACCAGGTACTGGTCCTCCTCCACCAGGTACTGGTCCTCCTCCACCAGGTACTGGTCCTCCTCCACCAGGTACTGGTCCTCCTCCACCAGGTACTGGTCCTCCTCCACCAGGTACTGGTCCTCCTCCACCAGGTACTGGTCCTCCTCCACCAGGTACTGGTCCTCCTCCATCAGGTACTGGTCCTCCTCCACCAGGTACTGGTCCTCCTCCACCAGGTACTGGTCCTCCTCCACCAGGTACTGGTCCTCCTCCACCAGGTACTGGTCCTCCTCCACCAGGTACTGGTCCTCCTCCACCAGGTACTGGTCCTCCTCCACCAGGTACTGGTCCTCCTCCACCAGGTACTGGTCCTCCTCCACCAGGTACTGGTCCTCCTCCACCAGGTACTTGTACTCCTCCACCAGGTCCTCCTCCACCAGGTACTGGTCCTCCTCCACCAGGTACTGGTCCTCCTCCACCAGGTACTGGTCCTCCTCCAGGTACTGGTCCTCCTCCACCAGGTACTGGTTCTCCTCCACCAGGTACTGGTCCTCCTCCACCAGGTACTGGTTCTCCTCCACCAGGTACTGGTCCTCCTCCACCAGGTGGTCCTCCTCCACCAGGTACTGGTCCTCCTCCACCAGGTACTGGTCCTCCACCAGGTACTGGTCCTCCTCCACCAGGTACTGGTCCTCCTCCACCATGTCCACGTCCACTCCCAGGACACTCAGAGGGGGAGGGGCTCTTCCTCCTGAAGTCCACCACCATCTCTCTGGTCTTGGCCACGTTCAACCACTGGTGGTTCTCATCGGCCCACTTTACAAAGTCACTCACCACTGCCCTGTCCTCCTCCTCCCGTCCATCCCTAATACACCCGACCACTGCAGAATCATCAGAGTACTTCTGCAGATGGCATGACTCCGTGTTGTACTGGAAGTCACTGGTGTACAGGGTGAAGAGGAAGGGAGACAGAACAGTTCCCTGTGGGGCTCCAACATCACTGACCACCGTTCCAGACACACGGCCCATTCTGACAAACTGTGGTCTGCCTGTGAGGTAGTCAGTGATCCAGGAGATGGTGGACGCGTCCACACCGGCCACCCGCAGCTTCTCACTCAGCAGCAGTGGCTGGATGGTGTTAAATGCACTGGAGAAGTCAAAGAAAGTGACTCTCACAGAGACACCGGTTCCATCCAGGTGCGACTGAGCTCGTTGCAGCAGGTAGATGATGGCGTCGTCCACTCCCACATGAGGCTGGGAAGCAGATTGCAGAGGGTCCAGCGATGATTTCACCTGCGGCCGGAGGTGGGCCAAGACCAGCCTCTCCAGCACCTTCATCACATGGGAGGTGAGGCGGCGACGGTCGGTAGTCGTTGAGGCCAGATGGTGCTGACTTCTTTGGGACAGGGACCAGGCACGGCGTCTTCCACAGCACGGGACTTCCCCAGCCTCAGGCTGAGGTTGAAGAGTGCAGGACACCAGACAGCTGGGTGGCGCAGGTCTTTAGGACCCTGGGGCTGATGCCATCAGGACCTTCAGCTCTGCGCTGGTGTAGTTTCTCCAGCTGTCTTCTCACCTGGTCAGTCGTCACAGAGAGAGGGGAGGTGGAGGAGCCCATTGATGCTGAGGGCTCGATGGATGTGCAGCTCAGCAGGCGGGACAGAGGGGGAGGTGTTTGGGAGGTGTGATGTGTGGAGGAAACTGAACCTGTTGAAGAAACAGTTGAGCTGGTTGGCCCTCTCCAGGGAGCCCCCTGGCTGTCTCCCTCCCACCTTGAAGCCAGTTATCTGCTTCATGCCAGACCACACCTCCCTTGTGTTGTTCAGCTGGAGTTTGGCCTCCAGCTTCCTCCTGTAGGAGTCCTTGCCTCCTGAGCTTCACCTTTAGGTTGCGCTGGGCTCTCCTCAGCTCATCCCTGTCTCCAGACCTGAAAGCAGCTTTCTTCATGTTAAGAAGCGCCTTCAGGTCCCTGGTGATCCAGGGCTTGTTGTTGGAGAAACAGCACAGTCCGTGATGGGATGGTGGTGTGTTCACAGAACTTGATGTATTCCGTGATGCAGTCGGTCATACTGTTGATGTCCTCCCCGTGCGGTCCACACAACACATCCCAGTCCGTTGACTCGAAGCAGCCGTACAACATATTTAAAATGGGCACAATTAAAAAGCAGAACAGTTAAAAAGCAGGAATAGTCTGCAGTAGACAACTAAGAGGGAAGAAATGTCATAGGCCTGCTCTGAAAAGGTGAGTTTTTGAGGTGAGTTTTGAACAAAGTGAGCAGAGCTACTGTTTTAGATGTCAGGGGAGAGGGAGTTCAGGCGAGGGGCAGAGGGCTGAAGGCTCGTGACCCCATGGTGACAAACGAGCTGGGGGGACAGTCAGGTTGATGGAGGAGGTGACCTGAGAGACCGGTGGGATGTTGATTTGGAGGAGGTGAGACAGGGTATGGAGGGTTGAGGTTGTGGATGGCCCTACCATGGAGCAGGATCTGTGTCAGTCGCGGTGTTTGATGGGAACAGTGGAGTTGTTGTAGAACAGGGCATGTGACAGATCGATAAGACAGAAAGTGTACAGGCTTTTATTTAAAAGTTCACATTGATTGCTGTTATTTTGAAAAGAAAGCTGCCCATGTCTTAACAAACATGGAGAATCCTGAACAAATGACGGCAGGTAAGGAGACGCCCCCAAGACACATCACACGGAGAATAATAATGAGCTGTATGAAAGGAGAGGATCGCAAAGGACAGCTTCGCTGTCGCTGCTGCTTCTGGGACGACTGGACATCGGGGACCAGACGTCCTTTCTTCCCCGGACACGTCCTGCTTCTGGCACCCAAACAATGCCGTCCGGTAGGGGATTCCAAAATGTTTTGGATTTTGCTTCGCTTGATATTTGTGTTTCGCTCTTCATAACCAGTATTTCACCTTTACAAGTTTTAAAATGGTATCTCATGTTCCACCTTCTGCGGAGCTGACAGAATAGAGAACAGTCATTGTCGACTGATCCCAGGGGTTGCCAGATACACGATAATTATCCTCCGAAATACAACCCGCTGAGCCTTTGGTACGATACTTCACCATCTCCAACCTGGCAACACGGAGCACCTCTCCGCCTCCACTAGTTCATTGTTGTTTGTGCTGTAAACTCCTCCCAGCGCCGCCGCTCCCATAGTGCACTACGCGCTGTGCGAGCACCACGTCCCGAGGGGCCCTGCCAAAATAGGCAACTAAAAAATCAGGTTATAATAATTATAATGCCGATATTATCTCAGTCTAGAAATATTAGGCACCTTTTAGGCATGTATATCACAAAACAGGCAGAACAAGAGAGATGTCTAATCTCAGCACACTAATATAAATAAATCATGTGATAGACTCATCACATGATCATGTGATTATATGCCCTTTCTCCTGAGTTGAAAGCTTCTTGAACATAAACCCGTAAAGAATAAATTCATAATTAGATGTCTTAGAGGCAGAAATATAAAACAATAACTCTTTGATCTCATTAAACAACAGGTTTCTACCAGGAGCCTTGAGATGAATCTCAGGCGTGAATATTAATAATCACATTCCTCTAAACATACGGTTTCCCCGGCGGAGGGAATATATATTTATGACATATTTATAAGCTCATCTTTACAGTGGAAGATGAATTAATATCTAATCCACATGTAGTCTCCATTGCTTATTTGAGGTTGTAAAGAATAAAGAATACAAATGCATATAAATGTATGTTATCATGTCTCAGTTCATCAACACACACCGGCTGCTCTGAGTCACTCATGTCAACGATGTCCAGTTATGACCCTGACCACTGCACTTCTGTCTGAAGGGAGAGGAGCACGTCAGACCTCCTTCCAGAACCTCTGAGTCCTCCAGAGTCCTCCAGAGTCCCTCAGAGTCCTCCAGAGTCCCTCAGAGTCCCTCAGAGTCCTCCAGAGTCCTCCAGAGTCTCCCAGAGTCCTACAGAGTCCTGCAGAGTCCTCCAGAGTCCTGCAGAGTCCCTCAGAGTCCCTCAGAGTCCCTCAGAGTGCTCCAGAGTCTCCCAGAGTCCCTCAGAGTCCTCCAGAGTCTCCCAGAGTCCTCCAGAGTCCCTCAGAGTCCCTCAGAGTCCTGCAGAGTCCCTCAGTGTCCTCCAGAGTCTCCCAGAGTCCTCCAGCCACTCAGGTCCTCTCTAGTCCTCTCTGGTCCTCTCTAGTCCTCTCTAGTCCTCTCTGGTCCTCTCTAGTCCAACCTCCTGGATCCTCTCTAGTCCCTCTAGTCTCCCTCTAGTCCCTCTAGTCTCTCTCTAGTCTCTCTCTAGTCCCTCTAGTCTCTCTCTTGTCCTCCCTGGTCCTCTTGTCCTCTCTGAGTCCC
Source organism: Pseudoliparis swirei (assembly GCF_029220125.1). Taxonomy (NCBI): domain Eukaryota; kingdom Metazoa; phylum Chordata; class Actinopteri; order Perciformes; family Liparidae; genus Pseudoliparis; species Pseudoliparis swirei. The sequence goes on along the minus strand of NC_079391.1, from coordinate 582,339 downwards.
CCAGTCCTCCTCTGGTCTCTCTCTAGTCCCTCTAGTCTCTCTAGTCCCTCCTGGTACCCCTGGTCCTCCCCAGTCCCCCCTAGTCCCTCTCCTGGTCCCTCTCTAGTCCTCTCTGGTCCTCTCTAGTCCTCTCTGGGTCCTCTCTGGCCTCCTCGGTCCTCCCTGGTCTCTGGTCCTCCTCTGGTCCTCTCTGGTCCTCTCTGGTCCTCTCTAGTCTCTCTAGTCCTCTCTGGTCCTCTCCTGAGGGTCCTCTCTAGTCCTCTCTCTGGTCCTCTCTAGTCTCTCTCTGGTCTCTAGTCTCTCTCTAGTCCTCTCTGGTCCTCCTGGTCCTCTCTGGTCCTCTGGTCCTCTGGTCCATCTGATTCTCTCTGGTCCTCTCTAGTCCCTCTCTAGTCTACTCCTGGTCCTCTGTCCTGGTCCCTCTCTGGTCCTCTCTGGTCCTCTCTGGTCCTCTCAGTCCTCTCTAGTCCTCCCCCAGTCCCTCCTCTGGTCCCTCCTCTGTCCCTCCCTAGTCCTCTCTGGTCTCTGGTCCTCTCTAGTCCTCTCCCTGAACCTCTCCTGGTCCTCCCTGGTCCTCTCTAGTCCCTCTCTGGTCCTCTCGGTCCTTTCTAGTCCTCTCTGGTCCTCTCTGGTCCTCTAGTCCCTCTCTAGTCCTCTCCTGGTCACTCTCTAGCCCTCCCAGTCCCTCTCTGGTCCCTCTCTGGTCCTCTGGTCCTCTCCTGAGTCCTCCCAGGTCCTCTCAGTCCCTCTCTGGGTCCTCTCTAGTCCCCCAGGTCCCCTCTCTGGGTCCTCCTCTGGTCCTCTCTGGTCCTCTCTGGTCCTCTCCTGGTCCTCTCTGGTCCTCTCTGGTCCTCTCTGGTCCCTTCCAACCTTCTGGTCCTCTCTAGTCCCTCTCTGGTCCTCTGGTCCCCTCTGGTCCTCTCTAGTCCTCTCCTGAACCTCTCTAGTCACACTCTCTGGTCCCCTCACAGTCCTCTACTCTGGGTCCTCTGGTCTCTCTCGTCCTCTAGTCCTCTGGCCTCTGGTCCTCTCTATTCCTCTCTGGTCCTCCTGGTCCTGGTCTCCTGTCCTCTCCTAGTCCTCTCTGGTCCTCTCTCTGGTCCCTCTATAGTCCTCTCTGGTCCTCCTCTGGTCTCTCTAGTCCTCCTCCTGGTCCTCTCTGGTCTCTCTCTAGTCCCTCCTGTCCTCCCCTAGTCCCTCCCCCAGTCCTCTCCTTGGTCCTCTCTGGTCCTCTAGTCCTCCCCAGTCCTCTCTGGTCCTCCCTAGACCTCCTCTGGGTCCCTCTCTTGGTCCTCTCTGGTCCCTCTGGTCTCTCTAGTCCCTTCTCTGGTCCTCTCTAGTCCCTCTCTAGGACCTCTAGTCCTCTAGTCCTCTCTGGTCCTCCTGGTCCTCTTAGTCCTCTCTAGTCCTCTAGTCCCTCCCTGGTCCTCTCATAGTCCTCCTGGTCCTCTCTGGTCCTCCTCTGGTCCTCTCTCTAGTCCCTCTCTGGTCCTCTCTAGTCCTCTCCCCAGTCCTGGTCTCTCTGGTCCTCTCTGGTCCTCTGGTCCTCTCCTGGTCCTCTGGTCCTCTCTGGTCTCTCGGGTCCTCTGGTCCTCTGGTCCTCCTGGTCCTCTCTAGTCCTCTATGGTCCTCTCTGGTCACTCTCTGGTCTCTCTGGTCACCTCTCACTGAGATGTGGTCCCTCTAGTCCTCTCCTGGTCCTCCCTGGTCCTCTCTGGTCCTCTCTGGTCTCTCTGGTCTCCTCTGGTCCTCTCTGGTCCTCTCTGGTCCTCTCTGGTCCTCTGGTCCTCTCTAGTCCTCTAGTCTCCTGAATAGTCCTCTCTGGTCACTCTATAGTCCCTCTCTGGTCCTCTGGTCCTCTCTGGTCCTCTCACTGAGATGTGGTCCTCTCTAGTCCCTCTCTGGTCCTCTCAGTCCCTCTCTAGTCCTGGTCCTCTGGTCTCTGGTCCTCTCTAGTCCTCCTCTAGTCCTCTCTCTCTGGTCCTCTCTGGTCCTCTCCTGGTCCTCTGGTCTCTCTGGTCCTCTCTGGTCTCCCTCTGGTCCTCTCTAGTCCTCTCTGGTCCTCTGGTCCTCTCTGGTCCTCTCTGGTCTCTCTAGTCCTCTCTCTCCCCTGGTCCTCTCTGGTCCTCTCTGGTCCTCTCTGGTCCTCTCTAGTCCTCTCCTGGTCCTCTCTGTCCTCTGGTCCTCTCTCTCAGTCCTCTCTGGTCCTCTCTCTGGTCCTCTCTGGTCTCTGGTCCTCTCTAGTCCTCCTCTAGTCCTCTCCTGGTCCTCTCTGGTCCTCTCTGGTCCTCTCTAGTCCTCCTCTGGTCCCTCTCTCAGTCCTCTCTGGTCCTCCTCTAGTCCTCTCCTAGTCCTCTCTGGTCCTCTCTGGTCCTTCTGGTCCTCTCCTAGTCCTCTCTGTCCTCTGGTCCTCTCTGGTCCTCTCTAGTCCTCTCTGGTCCTCCTCTAGTCCTCTCTGGTCCTCTCTGGTCCTCTCCTGGTCCTCTCTGGTCCTCTGGTCCTCTCACAGATCCTCTCTGGTCTCTCTAGTCCTCTCTGGTCCTCTCTGGGGTCCTCTCTAGTCCTCTCTGGTCCTCTCTGGTCCTCTCTCTGGGTCTCTCTCTAGTCTCCTCCTGGTCCTCTCTGGTCCTCTCTAGTCTCCTCTGGTCCTCTCTGGTCCCTCTCAGTCCTCTCTGGTCCTCTCTGGTCCTCTCTGGTCCCTCTCTAGTCCTCTCCTAGTCCTCTCCTGGTCCTCTCTGAGTCCTCTCTGGTCCTCTCTGGTCCTCTCTGGTCCTCCTCTGGTCCTCTCTCTGGTCCTCTCTGGTCCTCTCTAATTCCTCTCTGGTCTCTCTGTCCTCCTCCTCTCCTGGTCCAGTCCTCTCCTGGTCCCTCCTCTGGTCCTCTTTGGTCCTCTCTAGTCCTCTAGTCCTCTCTGGTCCTCTCTAGTCCTCTCTGGTCCTCTCTGGTCTTCTCTAGTCCTCTGGTCCTCTCTGGTCCTCTCTGGTCTGTGTCTTTTCGAACTCATGGACTAACGTTTGAGCAACAAAAGGAGATTTTGCTGTTGCAGATGGAACATGAAAGGAATAAACAGGAACATGAAAGGAGTAAACTGGAATTGGAGAATAGTAAGCAGATAGAGATGGAGAGAAGCCGCCAAGAGCTGGAGAGATATCGTTTGTCTCTGATAGCAGATGGCAAGTTGTCCTGGGACGGCTGGACCACCGGGAGCCCATCGAGACCCAGGACTGGGGAAACTGCGTGGATGTGAGTAATTGGCGCTGGTTGCCACCGCTTAATGAGAGGGATCCTGATTACGCACTTTTTGTTGCTATTTGAGCGGGTAGCTAGGCTGAGACTGGCTCGATGAGGACTGTGCACTGATAACTTCAGTGTGTCCTGTCAGGAAAGTTGCACAGGAAGCGTCTTCCACTTGAGTCTGGAGGACAGTTCGAGCCGATACTAAGATAAGGCTGCACAAGGTGCTCAAAATCTATGATCTGGTGCCCAGAGGCTCATCGCCAACGTTTTAGATCCTTGGAGAGGAAAGTAGATCAGACGTGTATGGAGTTGGAAGAGAGACCTACCGACTCACTTTACGGTGGTTAACTGCCCTCGACGTAGCTACGTTTGAAGATCTGTATGCGAGTTGATGGTTTGGAGCAGTTTAAAAATGTCCTTCCAGATCGGTGTTGACGTATATTGCTCGAGAGGAGAAGCGTGACTGCTGCCGATGCTGACGGTCGTGTCAGCAGATGAGTATATGTTGCTTGCATAAACGCAGTTTTAGGAGAGTAATGCGCAATGTTTTGGGGTGCGGGAAAATGTTTTACTGAGGCAACTGTGCAGGAGATGCGTTCAATGAAGGTGGGAGGTTTAGATCTGGGGTGGACAATAGTGATACCTGTAATTATTGTCGAGAGGAGGGAGCATTGGAGAGGCAGATTGTCCTTTGTTCCAGTCTGAAGCTTCAGGGATGTGAGGCCTTCTGCCTGGACTACAGTTACATGGCTGCTGAGGAGTCTCACTCATGTGACCTCAGTGTTCTGGCAGCTTCTGCTCCGTTCATTCGAGGTGGTTTGTGTCACTTTTGAGGAAGTGAGGTGAAGGTCCCGATAAACATCTTGAGGGATACAGGGGGCCGATGATAGTTGGTATATTGTTGGCTCTGTTTTGCCTTTGTCTGAGGAGACTGACACTGGTGACTTTGTTCTCAGTCGCATGGGATGGGATTGAAGATTCTCCCGGTTCCCTTTTGCACAAGATGGTGCTGGACTGTGAGCTGGTGAAAGCGTGAGAGAGCTGTTGGGATGCGTCTGGCGTTACCTATTGAGGTATACATTATATTTTGGGCAGCAGCTTGGCTGGTAGTAGAGTTTGGACTGACCTCCTCCCGCACAGGTGGTCACATGTTGTCCAATGGATTCTGCATTTGTGAGAGCTCCAGAGTGTTGCCTGAGGTTTTTCCGATCCTCACGTGTTCTGGCGCCCTATGAGCAGGTCGGACCCTGCATGTCATTGGTCGACTACTGGTGGAGGTGGGGTCGGAGGTCCCGGTTCTGTCCGGGCTTCCTGTGTCTCTCTCTCTCTCTCTCTGCCTATGAAGAGTGATGATCTGTCTCTCATTGTTTGGCCACTGGCTACAGCTCATTCAACTGGAGAAACAGTGTGAGTGTGTGTGTGTTTGAGGGGGGGGCATCTCTGGCTCTCAGCCTCCCGCATCTCCTGCTCTCCGCCCCCTGCATCTCTGACTCTCAGCCTCCTGCATTTCTGACTCTCAGCCTCCTGCATCTCGGACTCTCAGCCTCCTGCATCTCTGAATCTCAACCGCCTGCATCTCTGAATCTCAGCCTCCTGCATCTCTGTCTCTCAGCCTCCTGCATCTCTGACTCTTAGCCTCCTGCATCTCTGACTCTCAGCCTCCTGCATCTCTGACTCTTAGCCTCCTGCATCTCTGACTCTCAGCCTCCTGCATTTCTGACTCTCAGCCTCCTGCATCTCTGACTCTTAGCCTCCTGCATCTCTGACTCTCAGCCTCCTGCATCTCTGACTCTTAGCCTCCTGCATCTCTCTGACTCTCAGCCTCCTGCATCTCTGTCTCTCAGCCTCCTGCATCTCTGACTCTTAGCCTCCTGCATCTCTGACTCTCAGCCTCCTGCATCTCTGACTCTTAGCCTCCTGCATCTCTGACTCTCAGCCTCCTGCATTTCTGACTCTCAGCCTCCTGCATCTCTGACTCTCAGCCTCCTGCATCTCTGACTCTTAGAATCCTGCATCTCTGACTCTTAGCCTCCTGCATCTCTGACTCTCAGCCTCACCATCTCCTGACTCTTAGCCTCCTGCATCTCTGACTCTCAGCCTCACTGCATCTCTGACTCTCAGCCTCCTGCATCTCTGACTCTTAGCCTCCTGTATCTCTGACTCTCAGCCTCCTGCATCTCTGTCTCTCAGCCTCCCTGCATCTCTGACTCTTAGCCTCCTTCATCTCTGACTCAACCTCCTGCATCTCTGACTCTTAGCCTCCTGCATCTCTGACTCTCAGCCTCCTCATCTCTCTGACTCTCAGCCATACTGCATCTCTGACTCTTAGAATCCTGCATCTCTGACTCTTAGCCTCGAGGGATGTTGACTTACATACATCTGATGAGCGCAAAATAATTGAAAATACTTATTTTTCAATAGTGCATAATTTATATAATGATTGGAAAAAAAAATTCCAAAGTTAATTGTGTGTGTGTCTGTGTGTGTGTGTGGGTTGTGTGTGAGTGTGTGTGTGTCTTTGTGTATGTGTGTGTGTGGGTTGTGTGTGTGTCTTTGTGTCCAGGTAAGCGTGATGTTCTACAGTTCTCTGACCTCAGGGAATGTCTAGTGCTGCAGCTCGTGAACACAACAACAACAACAACATGACCGACATGCACCAGTTCAATTTGCTGATGCGAGCTGTACGGGTCACTTCCTGTTAGGTCACATGACACCGGGAGAGACAGTGAGACACGTAACAGACGGGCTGCTGTGTGTGTGTGTTTTGATTGTGTGTGTGTGTTTGTGTGATTGTGTGTATGTTTGTGTGATTGTGTGTGTGTATGTGATTGTGTGTGTGTTTGTGTGATTGTGTGTGTGTTTGTGTGATTGTGTGTGTGTGTGTGTTTGTGTGATTGTGTGTATGTTTGTGTGATTGTGTGTGTGTTTGTGTGATTGTGTGTGTGTGTGTGTATGTGTGTGTGTTTGTGTGATTGTGTTTGTGTGATTGTGTGTGTGTTTGTGTGATTGTGTGTGTGTGTGTTTGCGCTCAGCATCACGCAGCCTGATGGGCTGGATCTGCTCCTCCAGGAGATAAACTACCAGACAGCAAGGAGGAGGAGGAAGAGGAGAAGTAAACATACGAGGAGGAAGAGACAAGATGAAAGAGTGCAGATCATTTGAAGAACGGTGAGTTTATTCTTCTCCTCCTGAAGTCACTCAGTGTCCACATCACGGCTGATGGACTGTCTGTCACACACACACACACACACACACAGGAACACACACACACACAGGAACACACACACACACACACACACAAACACACCCACACACAGGAACACACACACACTCTCTCTCTGACAGGCCATCCGTCACTATCAGAGCACACAATGTGTGTGAGTGAGTGTGAGTGTGTGAGGGTGTGAGTGTGTGAGGGTGTGTGTGTGTGTGTGAGTGTGAGTGTGTGTGAGGGTGTGTGTGTGAGTGTGAGTGTGTGAGGGTGTGTGTGTGTGTGTGTGAGTGTGTGTGAGGGTGTGAGTGTGAGTGTGTGTGAGTGTGAGTGTGTGAGGGTGTGTGTGTGAGTGTGAGTGTGAGTGTGTGAGTGTGAGTGCGTGTGAGTGTGTGTGAGTGTGAGTGTGAGAGGGTGTGTGTGTGAGTGTGAGTGTGTGAGTGTGTGTGTGAGTGAGTGTGAGTGTGTGAGTGTGAGCGTGTGAGTGTTTGTGTGAGTGAGTGTGTGTGTGTGTGAGTGTGTGAGTGTGAGTGTGTGAGTGTGTGTGAGTGCGTGTGAGTGTGTGTGAGTGTGAGTGTGGAGTGTGAGTGTGAGGAGGTGGAGTGTGTGTGAGTGTGAGTGTGAGTGTGTGAGGTGGAGTGTGAGTGGAGTGTGAGAGTGTGTGGGTGTGTGAAGAGGTGTGTGTGTGAGTGTGTGAGGTGTGTGTGTGTGATGTGAGTGAGTGTATGTAAGTGAGTGAGTGTGTGTGAGGTGTGTGTGTGTGAGGGGTGTGTGAGGAGGTGTGAGTGTTGTGTGAGTGAGTGTGAGTGTGTGTGTGAGTGTGTGAGTGAGGTGTGTGAGTGTGGCACGTGTGAGTGAGTGTGTGAGTGTGTGTGAAGTGAGGTGAGTGTGAGAGGGTGTGTGTGTGTGAGTGTGTGTGTGAGTGAGTGTGAGTGTGTGTGAGTGTGTGTGAGTGTGAGTGTGTGTGTGTGAGTGTGTGAGGGTGTGTGTGTGTGAGTGTGAGTGTGTGAGGGTGTGTGTGTGTGTGGGGCCACCCTCATCTTCAGGAGGTTTGACAAATGACGTCGTAGAGACGAGACGTCGAGATGATCCCAGAGCAGCTGACACAGAGAGAGAGGGCCAAAACGCATGTCCTAGTGGGGGAAGTCCAGGTGAGACACCCGTCCATGTAGCAGAATACATTGTCAACGAGTCGAAGAATGAAAAAAGAGAGAGAGGGAATGAGAGGAGATAGATGAATAGATATATATACTTTATTAATCCCCAAGGGAAATGATTACAAGTAGCAGCACCAATAAACTTCAAACACACAAGAATAAAAACAAAACAAAACAAAAAATAAAAAACGAGGGATGAAAGATATAGAAGTATACAAAGTAAACAAAACAAAATATATATGAACATACACAACACACAACATCAATGACAAATCAAATCAAATTCAAAAATATTAAATATAGACAGTATGCAAAGTGTGTGTATGTGTGTAGTGTAAATGAAAATGAAGTGTGTGGATGTGTAGTGTAAGTAAATGAAATGTGTGAAGTGCAGATCAACATAGTGTGGATATGAAGTTATTATTGTAGTTATTGCACTATGATCTGGCAAGAGGTGATCTGTTGTGAAACCTCATAGCCCGTCGGCGAGTTCTCCTCAAGATTCAAGATGTTTTATTTGTCACATACACACAGGGTGTGCAGTGAAATAAGTGGCAATGCTCAGCAGGAATGTGCAAGGGCAACAAGTACACACTATTTACAATAGAAAACAACACAATATTTACAGTAAGTGTGTGTGTGTGTGTGTGTGTGTGTGTGTGTGTGTGTGTGTGTGTGTGTGTGTGTGTGTGTGTGTGTGTGTGTGTGTGTGTGCCTAAGAGGGGCAGTTGTGTGGGTCTATGTGGGGTCCTGGTGGTCGGGTTCACAGTCCTGATGGCCTGAGGAAAGAAACTCCGTCTCAGTCTCTCTGTTCTTGCAGCGTGACTACGGGCGCCTGCCTGACCGCAGCAGCTGAAACAGTCTGTTGTTGGGGTGGTGAGGATCCTTCATGATCCTGCCGGCTCTGGTTCTGCACCTCCTGGTGTACAAGTCCTGCAGGGTGGGGAGTGTAGTTCCAATAGTGCGTTCAGCGGGCAGCACTACTCTCTGCAGAGCCTTCCTGTCCTGAAGCGGAGCAGTTGCCAAACCAGGCTGTGATGCTTCCTGTCAGGACGCTCTCTACAACTCAGAGTAGAAGGACTGAAGGATCCTCTGGGAAACTTTAAATTTCCTCAGCTGCCTGAGGTGGTAGAGCGCTGCCTTGCCTTTCTCACCAAGTGTCTGTGTTTGTTGACCATGTCAGATCCTCGGTGATGTGGACTCCCAGGTATTTATACCCGCTCACCCTCTCCACAGTAGTCCCGTTAATCCCCAGTGGTGATACGTCCTCTGTTGTTGTACCCTCTAAAGTCCACAATCAGCTCCTTAGTTTTGGTGACATTCATGATGAGGCTGTTGTCCTGGCACCAGAGTGACAGATCAGCAACTTCCTCCAGGTAGGCCTTCGTCGTTGTCGGAGATCAGGCCCACCACCACTGTGTCATCCATAAACTTGATGATGGTGTTGGGCTGAACCTGGCCACACAGTCATGTGTGTACAGGGAGTACAGTAGGGGCTGAGGACGCAACCCTGGGGATCCTGTGTTCAGGGTGAGGGATTTGGAGGTGTGTCTGCCCACCCTGACCACCTGTGGCCTGGCGGTCAGGAAGTCCAGGATCCAAGCACACAGGGGTGTTCAGTCCCAGCTCAATCAGCTTGCCGGCCAGTCTGGAGGGACTATGGTGTTGAAAGCTGAACTATAATCAATGAACAGCAGTCTCACATAGCCCCCTCTGGCTGTCCAGATGAGAGTGTGGTGTGCAGTACCTGGGAGACAGCATCATCTGTGGATCTGTTTGGGCGATAAGCAAACTGCAGCGGGTCCATGGAGGAAGGAGGAAGGCGCAGATGTAGTCCTTTATCAGCCTCTCAAAGCATTTCATGACCACCGGTGAGGGCCACGGTCGGTAGTCATTCATACATGCTGGAGAAGCATTCTTGGGCACAGGGACAATAGTGGATCTCTTGAAGCAGGCGGGGACCACGGACTCAGCCAGCGAGAGGTTGAATATTGTGGTGAACACTGGAGCTAGCTGGTTAGCACAGGTCTTCAGTACTCGCCCAGATATGCCATCTGGACCTGCAGCTTTCCTGGTGTTCACCCTCAACAGAGCCCTCCTCACACTGTGCTCGGTCACAGAGAGTGTGTGTTCATCCCCAGCGGTAGAACTCACCTCGGCTCGCTAACGGTGTTGTTGTTGGCAGTGAGCTAGCGCTGTTGTTGCTAACCTCAAACCGTGCATAAAATGAGTTCAGGTCGTCCGCTAGGATGCGTCGGCACTCACCATTCTTGAGGTCTGCTCTGGTAGTCTGTGATAGTCCGTAGCCCCTGCCATAGGCGCCTGGTGTCGCGCTGCTCCATCTGTGATTCCACTCTGTCTGGTACCTCCTCTTGGCTTCCTTCACGCCCTCCTCAGTCCATAGACCGCTGCCTTGTACTCGTCCATGTTGCGGATACAAGACCGGAGTTATAGGCAGCAATGCAGGCGTTCACAGCTTCACGGATGGATCTATCAACCCACGGCTTTTGGTTAGGAAAGACCCTAACTTTTACCGTGGGGACGATGGTGTCCGTTAAGCGTTGCTATGAGGCTCATTGCTACTTCCGCCAAACTCGCTGGCGTCACTGGAACTGGATTGGATCATGTCCCAGTCGACGACACGCCAAGCGTCCTGTAGCTCAGCCTCTGATTGGTCAGACCACGCTTCGTTCCTCGTCACTACGCTTCCAGCGCGATCTTTTGCGGTACTCGGAAGCAGAAAAATGGCGGCATGGTCTGATTTTCGAGCGGAGGAGAGAGACAGCCTTGTAGCCTCTCTTGAATGGCGTATAGCAGTGGTCCAACGTTCTTTCCCTCTGGTAGCACCGTAATGTGCTGGTGAAAGTTCGGCATGACTTTTTTAGGTTTGCCTATTAAGTCCCCAGCCACCACCACAGCGCGTCGGGATACTTGTTCTGATGCCGACATAACACATCATGTAGGTCCGATAGTGCTACGTCGGTGTCCGCTTGTGGTGGAATGTAGGCGGCTGTGGTGATGACCGAGCTGAACTCCCGGGGAAGGTACAATGGGCGGCATGAGATCGTCAGATGTTCCAGGTTGGCGAGCAGGCGAGAAAGAGTCTTAATGTTCTTGGGGTGCACCACATGTTGTTAGTCATGAAGCAAACCCCTCCACCCTTAGATTTACCAGACTCTTCCGTTCTGTCTGCGGAAAACAGAGAAGGACTCGGTTGGGCATATGACTCGATCCGGCACCAGCGAGTTCAGCCATGTTTCCGTCAGACAAAAGATGTTACAATCCCTCATGTCCCGTTGGAATCTGATCCTTGCCTAACATCATCCATCTTATTTTCCAGAGACTGGGCGTTAGCAAGAAGGATGCTGGGCAGAGGTGGGCAAGTGGGCTTGAACTCTCAGTCTGTTCGAATTCCGCTCCGTTTCCTCGATGTTTCGTCGATCTCCCGTAATAGCGGCTCCACTGTTGTTGATGTGGTTCGCTCGTACGATCTCTGCCGGCCACGCTGGATCGATGAAAAGTGGACAAAAACCCTTGTTTTGCTAAAAAGTTTATGTCCAAAAAGTGTGCTGTGATGCATTGTATGCTGTTAGTGCCGATGTGTTTGTGGCAAGAAAACATTAAAATAAACACAAAACTAAAAGTAGCGCACAATCTCCATGGAGCTACCTCGATGGCATGCTCTGGTTGCAACCCAGCCGCTACATCTTTCTCCTGTATCTGTCCTTGTGGCAGGCGTAGAGGACGATCTGGAGAAAGTCTCCTCTGTCCCTGTAGGAGGTGTGGTGAGAGGGTGGTCGGGTGGAGAGGGTGGAGAGGTGGTCCGAGTGGGTCCGGTGGTCCAATATGGACAGCAGTTTCTTCAACGTCCTCCTCTCCCACCTGCCTGTTTAGGAGCTCCAGCTGGCAGTCGATGATGGGAGCCAGCCTTCTAACCAGTTTGTTAAGGCGGCTGGTGTCACCGGCTCCGATGCTGCTCCCCAGCAAGACTGTGGCAAAGTGCAGCACACTGGCCACAACCGACTGTTGGGCAACTCAACATCTTGCTGCACCGTTTGAAGGATCGAAGCTTCCCTCCAGGGAAAAAAGAGTAAACCATCCTGCCTTGCACAGCGTACACAAGCGTTGATGTTGTGCGGCCTTCCGGTTCAGTCGATGGGCTGGCCCAGTACTGGTCCTCCTCCACCAGGTACTGGTCCTCCTCTCCACCATGTACTGGTCCTCCTCCAGTACTGGTTCTCCCCCCCCATGTACTGGTCCTCCACCACCAGGTGCTGGTCCTCCTCCACCAGGTACTGGTCCTCCTCCACCAGGTACTGGTCCTCTTCCACCAGGTACTGGTCCTCCTCCACCAGGTACTGGTCCTCCTCCACCAGGTACTGGTCCTCCTCCACCAGGTACTGGTCCTCCTCCACCATGTACTGGTCCTCCTCCACCAGGTACTGGTCCTCCTCCACCAGGTACTGGTCCTCCTCCACCAGGTACTGGTCCTCCTCCACCATGTACTGGTCCTCCTCCACCAGGTACTGGTCCTCCTCCACCATGTACTGGTCCTCCTCCACCATGTACTGGTCCTCCTCCACCATGTACTGGTCCTCCTCCACCATGTACTGGTCCTCTTCCACCAGGTACTGGTCCTCCTCCACCATGTACTGGTCCTCCTCCACCAGGTACTGGTCCTCCTCCACCAGGTACTGGTCCTCCTCCACCATGTACTGGTCCTCCTCCACCATGTACTGGTCCTCCTCCACCATGTACTGGTCCTCCTCCACCAGGTACTGGTCCTCCTCCACCATGTACTGGTCCTCCTCCACCAGGTACTGGTCCTCCTCCACCAGGTACTGGTCCTCTTCCACCAGGTACTGGTCCTCCTCCACCAGGTACTGGTCCTCCTCCACCAGGTACTGGTCCTCCTCCACCATGTACTGGTCCTCCTCCACCATGTACTGGTCCTCCTCCACCAGGTACTGGTCCTCCTCCACCAGGTACTGGTCCTCCTCCACCATGTACTGGTCCTCTTCCACCAGGTACTGGTCCTCCTCCACCATGTACTGGTCCTCCTCCACCAGGTACTGGTCCTCCTCCACCATGTACTGGTCCTCCTCCACCAGGTACTGGTCCTCCTCCACCATGTACTGGTCCTCCTCCACCAGGTACTGGACCTCCTCCACCATGTACTGGTCCTCCTCCACCAGGTACTGGTCCTCCTCCACCATGTACTGGTCCTCCTCCACCAGGTACTGGTCCTCCTCCACCATGTACTGGTCCTCCTCCACCAGGTACTGGTCCTCCTCCACCAGGTACTGGTCCTCTTCCACCAGGTACTGGTCCTCCTCCACCATGTACTGGTCCTCCTCCACCAGGTACTGGTCCTCCTCCACCATGTACTGGTCCTCCTCCACCATGTACTGGTCCTCTTCCACCAGGTACTGGTCCTCCTCCACCATGTACTGGTCCTCTTCCACCAGGTACTGGTCCTCCTCCACCATGTACTGGTCCTCCTCCACCATGTACTGGTCCTCCTCCACCAGGTACTGGTCCTCCTCCACCAGGTACTGGTCCTCTTCCACCAGGTACTGGTCCTCCTCCACCAGGTACTGGTCCTCCTCCACCATGTACTGGTCCTCCTCCACCAGGTACTGGTCCTCCTCCACCATGTACTGGTCCTCCTCCACCATATGGTCCTCCTCCACCAGGTACTGGTCCTCCTCCACCATGTACTGGTCCTCCTCCACCATGTACTGGTCCTCCTCCACCAGGTACTGGTCCTCCTCCACCATGTACTGGTCCTCCTCCACCATGTACTGGTCCTCCTCCACCAGGTACCGGTCCTCCTCCACCAGGTACTGGTCCTCCTCCACCATGTACTGGTCCTCCTCCACCAGGTACTGGTCCTCCTCCACCAGGTACTGGTCCTCCTCCACCAGGTACTGGTCCTCCTCCACCAGGTACTGGTCCTCCTCCACCAGGTACTGGTCCTCCTCCACCATGTACTGGTCCTCCTCCACCAGGTACTGGTCCTCCTCCACCAGGTACTGGTCCTCCTCCACCATGTACTGGTCCTCCTCCACCAGGTACTGGTCCTCCTCCACCATGTACTGGTCCTCCACCAGGTACTGGTCCTCCTCCACCAGGTACTGGTCCTCTCCACCATGTACTGGTCCTCCTCCATCAGGTACTGGTCCTCCTCCATCAGGTACTGGTCCTCCTCCACCAGGTACTGGTCCTCCTCCACCAGGTACTGGTCCTCCTCCACCAGGTACTGGTCCTCCTCCACCATGTACTGGTCCTCTTCCACCAGGTACTGGTCCTCCTCCACCATGTACTGGTCCTCCTCCATCAGGTACTGGTCCTCCTCCATCAGGTACTGGTCCTCCTCCACCATGTACTGGTCCTCCTCCACCAGGTACTGGTCCTCCTCCACCAGGTACTGGTCCTCCTCCACCAGGTACTGGTCCTCCTCCACCAGGTACTGGTCCTCCTCCACCAGGTACTGGTCCTCCTCCACCAGGTACTGGTCCTCCTCCACCATGTACTGGTCCTCCTCCACCAGGTACTGGTCCTCCTCCACCAGGTACTGGTCCTCCTCCACCATGTACTGGTCCTCCTCCACCAGGTACCGGTCCTCCTCCACCATGTACTGGTCCTCCTCCACCAGGTACTGGTCCTCCTCCAGGTACTGGTCCTCCTCCACCAGGTACTGGTCCTCCTCCACCAGGTACTGGTCCTCCTCCACCATGTACTGGTCCTCCTCCACCCAGGTACTGGCCCTCCTCCACCATGTGCTGGTCCTCCTCCACCAGGTACTGGTCCTCCTCCACCATGTACTGGTCCTCCTCCACCAGGTACTGGTCCTCCTCCACCAGGTACTGGTCCTCCTCCACCATGTCCATGTCCACTCCCAGGACACTCAGAGGGGGAGGAGCTCTTCCTCCTGAAGTCCACCACCATCTCTCTGGTCTTGGCCACGTTCAGCCGCAGGTGGTTCTCATCGGCCCACTTTACAAAGTCACTCCCCACTGCCTGTCCTCCTCCTCCGTCCATCCCTAACCACCCGACCACTGCAGGGTCATCAGCGTACTTCTGCAGATGGCATGACTCCGTGTTGTACTGGAAGTCACTGGTGTACAGGGTGAAGAGGAAGGAGACAGAACAGTTCCTGGGGCTCCAGCATCACTGACATCCAGACAGCACGGCCCATTCTGACAAACTGTGGTCTGTGAGGTCGTCAGTGATCCAGGAGATGGTGGACGCGTCCACACCGGCCACCCGCAGCTTCTCACTCAGCAGCAGTGGCTGGATGGTGTTAAATGCACTGGAGAAGTCAAAGTGACTCTCACAGAGACATCGGTTCCATCCAGGTGCGACTGAGCTCGTTGCAGCAGGTAGATGATGGCGTCGTCCACTCCCACATGAGGCTGGGAAGCAGATTGCAGAGGGTCCAGCGATGATTTCATCTGCGGCCGGAGGTGGGCCAAGACCAGCCTCTCCAGCACCTTCATCACATGGGAGGTGAGGCGGCGACGGTCGGTAGTCGTTGAGGCCAGATGGTGCTGACTTCTTTGGGACAGGGACCAGGCACGACGTCTTCCACAGCACCGGGACCTCCTCCTGCCTCAGGCTGAGGGTGAAGAGGCGCTGCAGGACATCAGACAGCTGGGTGGCGCAGGTCTTTAGGACCCTGGGGCTGATGCCATCAGGACCTTCCGCCCTGCGCTGGAGTAGTTTCTCCAGCTGTCTTCTCACCTGGTCAGTCGTCACAGAGAGAATGGGGAGGGTGGAGGAGCCCATTGATGATGAGGGCTCGGTGGATGTGCAGCTCAGCAGGGGGGACAGAAGGGGAGGAGGTGTTTGGGAGGTGTGATGTGTGGAGGAGACAGGAGAGGGCTGTGAACTGAACCTGTTGAAGAAACAGTTGAGCTGGTTGGCCCTCTCCAGGAGCCCCTGGCTGTCTCCCTCCACCTTGAAGCCAGTTATCTGCTTCATGCCAGACCACACCTCCCTTGTGTTGTTCAGCTGGAGTTTGGCCTCCAGCTTCCTCCTGTAAGTCCTTGCCCTCCTGAGCTTCACCTTCAGGTTGCGCTGGGCTCTCCTCAGCTCATCCCTGTCTCCAGACCTGAAAGCAGCTTTCTTCATGTTAAGCGCCTTCAGGTCCCTGGTGATCAGGGCTTGTTGTTGGGGAAGCAGCGCACAGTCCGTGATGGGATGGTGGTGTGTTCACAGAACTTGATGTATTCCGTGATGCAGTCGGTCATACTGTTGATGTCCTCCCCGTGCGGTCCACACAACACATCCCAGTCCGTTGACTCGAAGCAGTCCTGTAGAGCGTCGTCAGCCTCCAGAGACCACCTCCTCACAGTCCTGGTGGTCACAGCCTCTTCACCAGAGGAACAGACCCGGTGTCAGCGGACCAGGTCATGATCAGACCTGCCGAGGGGAAGGGCAGTGGCGCTGTATGCGTCCTTAGTATTAGCATACAGCAAGTCCAGAGTTTTATTGTTCCTTGTTGGGCAGTCTATGTATTGATGGAAGGTTGGCAGAGCTTTATCCAGTGTGGTGTGGTTAAAGTCACCAGTGATAGCCATGAATGCTCCAGGCTGATGATTCAGCAGAGCAGACACAGTGGAGTGGATGGTGTCCACAGCTTCCTCAGCGTCCAGCTGATGGCGGCTGCGTACGACAACCACAATGGCGGACGTGAACTCTCTCGGCAAATAGTACGGGCGCATCCCCACGGCCAACAGTTCAATGTTCGGCTACAGAAGCGCTCCTTCACGCACACATGGTCCGGATGGCACCACCGTTCATTCACATAAACAGCGATCCCGCCCCCCCTCTTCTTACCGCTCAGTGTAGCGTCTCTGTCCTGAAGCCGGGCACGGACGCGCTGTGATCCGGATAGTCAGCGCCACGTCTCAGTCAAACACAAGAGGCTGCTCTCACGGAAGATCCTCTCAGTCATTACCAGCGCCGAGCTCATCCGTCTTATTCGCCAAAGACCTCACGTTCCCCGTTCTGATCGCCGGTACCGAGGGTTTGTATCTCCTCGTTTCAGCCCTCCTCTTGGCCCCGCCCTGCAGCCCGAGCTCTTCTCCGTCGCTCCACCGGGATCTCAGGTCTGTCTCCAGGCAGAAGCTGCGGCCTGCAGAGCGATCAGCTGAGCGAGTAGACCACGGACCCGTCATGGTTTGCTGTGGCTCTCCGATACAAACGACAAAGTGAACGAAAGCCACGGGAAAAGTTGCGAAAAAAGTAGTTATGGTCCAGTGTCCGACCGTAACTTAGACCAACGTGAAAGAAAAGGAAAAGAAGAAGAGAGGAAAAGTGCAAAAAACGACAATAAAATAAAAAGCATTTGGGCAGCTACTGCAACAAGCAGCCGTTGGCACGGCACCAGGAGGAGAGAGGAGGAGAGAGGAGGAGAGAGGAGGAGAGAGGAGGAGAGAGAAGGAGAGAGAAGGAGAGAGGAGGAGAGAGGAGGAGAGAGAAGGAGAGAGAAGGAGAGAGGAGGAGAGATAATGAGAGGAGAGATTGACCTCTGGTTGACCTCTGGTTGACCTCCAGCGTTCTCTTCAGCCTTCTTCTTCTCTTCAATAACTTTGATCTCTCACTTCAACACAAAGAATTAAAAACAAATTGATTAATAAAAATAGAAATAATAAATCATATTAAAGTAACGAGCAGAGAAAATAAACAAATAAACAATCACCAGAGTGACTTTAAGAAGTTTGACACACAAAGTTAGAAAAGACACTTCATTCCCCAAAATACTTCTTCACCTCCCCCCCTTGCCCTCATCCATCGTTCCTCCTCTTCTCATTCCACCTCTTCTCTTCCTCCTCTTCTCTTCTTCTCTTCCTTCTCTTCCTCCTCTTCTCTCCAGGATTCATCTGTAGCTCTGGAGGATGCTCTCTGCGTGTCGAGGATGTTTTTCCATATTCATAAGCAGCCTCCATATGGAGCTGCTGTAGCCGACGGGCTGTGACTCATAAGCCCCGCCCCCCCACCCGGTGATGAATACGAGTAATAAAGCTGAAGCATTAGCAGCAGATTGTCTTTTCTTCATTTCTCTGGGAGACGGAGATAGATGTTGATCACGTGTTCTCACCCCACAACCCCCAGAGCAGCTCCTGGTCTCCTCCGTTGGGTCAGAACCTTTAGTCTCTCTCTCTCGATGTCGCTGAGCTCCTATCTATATAGATATAGATATATATCTATATCTATATAGATATAGATATATATCTATCTTTATTTCTAGAAATAGATATAGATTGAAGTGACAGACTCTGATGATAACGTGGTGGAGGGTTTTCTGGACACACATATAATGAATTGAGACGAGCTGGTTGGCGCCAGTAGAACCAGTAGAACCAGTAGAACCAGTACCGGGCCTGTCCACCAGAATGTCCTCATTCACCTCAAAGCTCTCCTCGTGGTGGTGATGGAGACGTGACTCGCTGAGCCGGCGCTCTGCACAGCTCCTTGACATCGATACCCAGAGCGGCCGCTTCATCTCCTGATGCAGAGGCAGCATCGGCAGGTTCTGATCCAACAGAACCTCGTCAGAGGGGAGGAGAGCCGAGGGGCCGCCTTTGACCCCGAGACGACCTTCGGGACAATGAGCCGTCTGGCTCAGGACACAGAGCTCCGCCTCTCTCAGCCGCCGCTCTGCCCCCTGGAGGCTCCTCTGGTGCCTGGGCTCATGTCACCGGGTGGACCGGAGGCCGCGCCGCTCGTTGCCACGACGACCATCTGACACGATGACGAGCGACTTCTCAGCGCCGGTGTTGACGGGGTCGTTATTCACGTGAGCGCACCGCGGCGTGGAGGCGTGGCCTCTCTGCATCCAACCTCCGACGGTATCGGGGACGACACGACGTCCACGGCCCGTAGCCTGATGCACGCTAACAACGTTAGCTCCTCAGGTCGGGAAGTGTCGGCTTACAATTGGAAATACAGCTCACTGATTGGTCCTGAAGGAAGAAGAACCCCTCTACATCTCTACACCTCTACACCTCTACATCTCTACACCTCTACACCTCTACACCTCTACACCTCTACATCTCTACATCTCTACACCTCTACACCTCTACACCTCTACATCTCTACACCTCTACATCTCTACACCTCTACATCTCTACACCTCTACACCTCTACACCTCTACATCTCTACACCTCTACATCTACACCTCTACATCTCTACACCTCTACACCTCTACACCTCTACATCTCTACATCTCTACACATCTACACCTCTACATCTCTACACCTCTACACCTCTACATCTCTACACCTCTACACCTCTACATCTCTACACCTCTACATCTCTACACCTCTACCCATCTACACCTTTACACCTCTACACGTCTACACCTCTACACCTCTACACCTCTACACGTCTACACCTCTACACCTCTACCCATCTACACGTCTACACCTCTACACCTTTACACCTCTACCCATCTACACCTCTACCCATCTACACCTCTACACCTCTACACATCTACACCTCTACACCTCTACACCTCTACACCTCTACACCTCTACATCTCTACACCTCTACATCTCTACACCTCTACACCTCTACATCTCTACACATCTACACCTCTACATCTCTACACCTCTACACCTCTACACCTCTACACATCTACACCTCTACATCTCTACACCTCTACACCTCTACATCTCTACCGCTCTACACCTCTACATCTCTACCTCTCTAGATCTCTACATCTCTACACCTCTACACCTCTACATCTCTACCTCTCTACACCTCTACATCTCTACACCTCTACATCTCTACACCTCTACACCTCTACATCTCTACACCTCTACAGGTCTACACCTCTACCCATCTACACCTTTACACCTCTACCCATCTACACCTCTACACGTCTACACCTCTACACCTCTACACCTCTACACCTCTACACCTCTACACTCTCTACACCTCTACATCTCTACACATCTACACCTCTACATCTCTACACCTCTACATCTCTACACCTCTACATCTCTACACCTCTACACCTCTACATCTCTACACCTCTACACCTCTACACCTCTACCTCTACATCTCTACACCTCTACATCTCTACATCTCTACACCTCTACATCTCTACATCTCTACATCTCTACACCTCTACATCTCTACACCTCTACACCTCTACATCTCTACACCTCTACATCTCTACACCTCTACACCTCTACATCTCTACACCTCTACACCTCTACACCTCTACCCATCTACACGTCTACACCTCTACCCATCTACACCTCTACACGTCTACCCATCTACACCTTTACACCTCCCTACACCTCTACATCTCTACCTCTACCTCTATATCTCTACCCCTCTACATCTCTACACCCTCTACATCTCTCCCCTCTACATCTCTACCCTCTAACCCTCTACATCTCTCCCCTCTACATCTCTACCCTCTAACCCTCTACATCTCCCCTCTACATCTCTACCCTCTAACCCTCTACATCTCTACATCGCTACATCTCTACCTCTACCTCATCTCTACACCTCTACCTCTACATCTCTACACATCTACACCTCTACATCTCTCCTCCACATCTCTACATCCTCTACATCTCTACACCTCTACATCTACCTCTACATCTCTACACCTCTACATCTACCTCTACATCTCTACATCTCTACACCTCTACACACCTCTACATCTCTACATCTACCTCCCTACACTCTACACCTCTACATCTCTACACTTCTACACCTCTACACCTCTACATCTCTACACCTCTACACCTCTACATCTCTACATCTCTACACCTCTACATCTCTACATCTCTACACCTCTACACCTCTACATCTCTACACCTCTACACATCTACACCTCTACATCTCTACACCTCTACACCTCTTCACCTCCTTCAGACCTCAGTCCGTAATGCTGCCCTCGCTGCCTGATGACTTCTTCACTTCCTCTCAAACCCGCAGGAGGATCACAACGTCTGCGCAGGAGGAGCCGTCTGCACACGCAGCATGTGGGAGGTGCTCTCCCACATTCCCGTCTGATCCAACCTACAAGAGGAGCGTCGGTTGGTGAGGAGGAGGCGCTCAGCAAGAGAGCTCCGCTCTGAAGGACTGAGGCCCCAGCAGCCTGCTCCCCTCAGACCTGGCCCCGCCCACAGCGTGCAGGGAGGGTCACATGGCAGCAACATGGCCGCCAACCAGAAGCTCAACGCAGACACACACACACACACACACACACACACACACACACACACACACACACACACACACACACACACACACACACACACACACACACACACACACACACACACACACACACACACACACACACACACACACACACACACACACACACACACACACACACACACGTGGAGCCTCTGTTGGACACAGACATGGAGAATGTTTGTCGGAACCATTTCCTAGCCGGCTGGCCTCAAGCAGCTCGTCAACCAATCAGGAGAAGGTGTGGCTTCTGTTTCCATGGTGACGTCAGCGCTGCTGATGGAGCGCCTGGCTGGACAG
Organism: Pseudoliparis swirei; assembly: GCF_029220125.1. NCBI lineage: Eukaryota > Metazoa > Chordata > Actinopteri > Perciformes > Liparidae > Pseudoliparis > Pseudoliparis swirei. Next base: position 561,203 of record NC_079391.1, on the reverse strand, counting down.
CTGCAGGGCGCGTGGCAGCACGTCATCCATCATGGACGGACATTAGTCAGTGCCTGGCTAGAGGGTGGGGCAGTGGAGAGGGGTGTGGCCTCGGCTCTGCAGGGTCCTCAACAGCAGAGCGGTGCTGGGCGCTGTGTTTAAGCCACGCCCACTCTGCTCTTGGCAGATTACTGTTCCTCTAATTCGCACAGATCTCATGATGTGGCACACACAACACACACACACATAAACACACACACAGTGCGAAACACAAAGAAAACATAAGAATCATTGAGGGTTCAGAGAAGAGGCCATGGAGATCTGTTTTCAAAGGCAATTTAAAAAAAAGCTTTTTTTAAAATGCACTTTTGAACAAATTTAATTTTAAAAATTATCTTTGGAAAAATGCACTTAAAATGTATTTTTGTTTTCAATGATATAAAAAAATGCCCTTTTGAAAAATGAACTTTTGAAAGATGCATTTTTGAAAAATATTTATTTTCACAAATGTTTTAACAAATGCACTTTTTGAAATTTTTTTTTGATGAATGCAACTTTTTTTAATGCACTTTTTGAAAAAAGCACTTTGGAATAAATACTTTTTTTCAATAATGTTTTTTTTAATGCACTTTTGAAAAATCTACTTTAAAAAATTACAAATTAAAAAGTTCAAAAATATATTTTTTCAATTATTTTGCACACATCAGATATATGTTACACACACACACACACACACACACACACACACACACAGTTGAATAGCAGTGTCCCTGCAGGACCCAGATGTTCCTCCTACATGAAGCGGCCTCTTGTGATCCTCCTCGACTCCTCAACCAATGAGCAGCGGATGAAAACTGCTCCGAGCCACAGAACCCAAATGTCGAGCCACGCAGGCCGCCGCACGGCGAGGGCGTCTCTTCCAATACATTCACGCCAACGAGAGTTCTACTGGACGAGGGCTGCGTTGAGACTCAGATAACCTGATAAATACACATAAATACACATTAATACACATTATGTTGGCAGACTCATTTAAATCCTGAGAGTTCAGTCTGTGTGTGTGTGTGTGTGAGTGTGTGTGAGTGTGTGTAGGTGTTATACTTGGCCTCATTAGGAGTGTTGATGGGTCGTCAGGTTAATAAGATTCATAATCTTAGCATATCAGCCCCCCAGCTGTTTATAGACCAGTTGTGTGTGTGTGTTTCTGATCTGTGTGTGTGAGTGTGTGTGTGTGTGTGTGTGTGCTTGAAGATGATTGGTGTGATGTCTCATAATCATGGAGCTCTGCATGCGCTCTGTAATCTGGTTTCGAGGCATCCAGCCACAGCAAACACCGGCCACCAGCCCGGGGGCCTGATGCCCACTTAGAATGCAGAAACAGGGCCCGGCCAGCAGGGGGCCGCTAGCACACACACACACACACACACACACACACTCACACACACTCACACACTCACACACACTCACACACTCACACACCCATCACAGAGGAGCTGAGGACCAGCAGCAAGATCTCCATGCTGCTTACCAATAAGGACCCATGAAAAGGCCAGTTACATACACACACACACGCACACACACACACGCACACGCACACACACTATTTTCAGAAGTCACTCACAACATTTCCCCAGATGAAACCTTCCTCTCTTCCTCTCTTCAGGATTCCTGGAGCCGATCCGTCTCCTGACCTTGAGTGACCTTGAGTGACCTTGAGGCGTGGGCGGAGCCTCCTGTGTCGTCTCACAGCGCTCCCCGTGAGGGATGACATCACCAGGACAACCGGCCGTGGCGGATTATGAGCAACAGGATTATTCCTGTGACACATGTTTCCTTTATGGAAGAGCTCAACGGGAGATTAGCCCGCGGCGGCTAGCCGGAGGATCCAAAGGATGAGATCTCATCGTGTGATCTCCCTGCATCGCGTCATGTGACTCGCGTCATGTGACTCGCGTCATGTGACTCGCGTCATGTGCTGCATTGTTGTGAGAAGGTGCTGCATGAGTAGCATGTAGCCACATGCTATCACCACGAAGGGTGAGGAGGGAGGTAACACCACCTGTAAGGAGGGAGGTAACACCACCTGTGAGGAGGGAGGTAACACCACCTGTAAGGAGGGGGATAACACCACCTGTGAGGAGGGAGGTAACACCACCTGTGAGGAGGGAGGTAACACCACCTGTAAGGAGGGAGGTAACACCACCTGTGAGGAGGGAGGTAACACCACCTGTAAGAAGGGAGGTAACACCACCTGTGAGGAGGGAGGTAACACCACCTGTGAGGAGGGAGGTAACACCACCTGTAAGGAGGGAGGTAACACCACCTGTGAGGAGGGAGGTAACACCACCTGTGAGGAGGGAGGTAACACCACCTGTGAGGAGGGGGATAACACCACCTGTAAGGAGGGAGGTAACACCACCTGTAAGGAGGGGGATAACACCACCTGTAAGGAGGGGGATAACACCACCTGTGAGGAGGGAGGTAACACCACCTGAAAGAAGGGAGGTAACACCACCATGTAACGTTGTAACTCTGTAACGTTGTAACACTGTAACGTTGTAAAGTTGTAACCCTGTAACGTTGTAAAGTTGTAACTATGTAACGGTGTAAAGTTTTAACGATGTGACGATGTAACGTTGTAACTCTGTAACATTGTAACTATGTAACGTTGTAACTCTAACGTTGTAACTCTGTAACGTTGTAACGATGTAACGTTGTAACAGTGTGACGTTGTATCAATGTGACGTTGTCACTCTGTAACGCTGTAACGTTGTAACAGTGTGACGTTGTATCAATGTAACGTAATGTTGTAACTCTGTAACGTTGTAAGGATGTAACGGTGTTACGTTGTAACAGTGTGACATTGTATCAATGTATCAATGTAACATTGTAACTCTGTAACGCTGTAACGTTGTAACAGTGTGATGTATCAATGTAACGTTGTAACAGTGTGAAGTTGTATCAATGTAACATTGTAACAGTGTGACGTTGTATCAATGTAACGTAACGTTTTAACGGTGTATCTCTGTAACGTTCTAAGGATGGAACGGTGTTACGTTGTAACAGTGTGATGTTGTATCAATGTAACGTTGTAACTCTGTAACGTTGTAACTCTGTAACACTGTAACGTTGTAACAGTGTGACGTTGTATCAATGTAACGTTGTAACAGTGTGACGTTGTATCAATGTAACATTGTAACAGTGTGACGGTGTATCAATGTAACGTTGTAACAGTGTGACGTTGTATCAATGTAACATTGTAACGTTGTAACTCTGTAACACTGTAACGATGTAACATTATAACAGTGTGATGTATCAATGTAACGATGTAACGTTGTAACGTTATAACAGTGTGACGTATCAATGTAACTCTGTAACGTTGTAACTATGTCATGTTGTATCGTTGTAACGCTGTAATGTTGTTTTGTTGTATTGTTGTGACACTGTATCAATGTAACATTGTATCAGTTACTGCGCTGTAACGTTGTAAAGTTATGTTGTTATAAACGCCAGTAACTCTGTAATGTTGTAACACTGTAACGTTGTAACTCTGTAATGTTGTAACGTTGTAACTATGTAACGTTGTAAAGTTGTAACGCTGTAAGGATGTAACGTTGTAAAGTTGTAACTATGTAACGTTGTAACTCTGTAATGTTGTAACACTGTAACATTGTAACTCTGTAACGCTGTAACATTGTAACGTTGTAACTATGTAACGTTGTAACGTTGTAACGCTGTAATGTTGTAACATTGTAACTATGTAACGTTGTAAAGTTGTAACGTTGTAACTCTGTAACGTTGTAACACTGTAACGTTGTAACACTGTAATGTTGTAACTCTAACGTTGTAACTCTGTAACATTGTAACAGTGTGACGTTGTATCAATGTAACGTAACGTTGTAACTCTGTAACTTTGTAAGGATGTAACGGTGTTACGTTGTAACAGTGTGACATTGTAACAGTGTGACATTGTATCAATGTAACGTTGTAACTCTGTAAAGCTGTAATGTTGTAACAGTGTGACGTTGTATCAATGTAATGTAACGTTGTAACTCTGTAACGTTGTAGGTATGTAACGGTGTTACGTTGTAACAGTGTGACGTTGTATCAATGTAACGTTGTAACTCTGTAACGTTGAAACTCTGTAACTCTGTAACAGTGTGACGTTGTATCAATGTAACGTTGTAACAGTGTGACATTGTATCAATGTAACGTTGTAACAGTGTGACGTTGTATCAATGTAACGTTGTAACAGTGTGACATTGTATCAATGTAACGTTGTAACTCTGTAACGCTGTAACGATGTAACGTTATAACAGTGTGACGTTGTATCAATGTAACGTTGTAACAGTGTGACATTGTATCAATGTAACATTGTAACTCTGTAACGCTGTAACGATGTAACGTTATAACAGTGTGACGTTGTATCAATGTAACGTTGTAACAGTGTGACGTTGTATCAATGTAACGTTGTAACTCTGTAACGCTGTAACGATGTAACGTTATAACAGTGTGACGTTGTATCAATGTAACGTTGTAATGTTATAACAGTGTGACGTATCAATGTAACTCTGTAACGTTGTAACTCTGTAACGTTGTATCGTTGTAACGCTGTAACGCTGTAATGTTGTATTGTTGTGACACTGTATCAATGTAACGTTGTATCGTTGTAACGCTTTAACGTTGTGACGTTGTATGGATGATGAGCTGATGCTCATCTGGAGTCGGTGAGGTTTTGACTTCCTTCTCTCTGTGATGAACATTTGTGAAATTGATGTTAAGGATCTTCAGCAGCCGAGTGAGGCAACAATTCATCCTCATTTAGTTAATGGACATCCCCCCCTCCCCCCCTCCCCCGCCTCACTCTGTCGATTCCTTTTCTCCTCTGCTCTCCATCTCCCTCCTCCTCTAATTCACTGTTTCCCCCCGCTGCCTTTTTCTTTTCCTCCGACTCTCTCTCTGGCGTCTCCCTCCCCCCTCCTCCTCCCCCCACCCCCCTCCTCCACCCAGCCTACTCGTAATGATAATTACAGTAACATGAAATCATTAGGATGGCCATCACAATCCTGGCCCAGTAATTCCATGATCACTACCGCCTCAGCCTCCGGCCTCCATCCCCACGGCAGCAATCAGTGACGCCCTGTTGCGCAAGAGCCACAGCCGTCAACAAGGGAGCTAACGGCGTCTCTATCGGCCCTGAGGACGTTAGCTTAGCACAGCGTTAGCTTAGCAGGGCGTGAGGCCCCGCCTCCTGGATGCTGGGTGAGTCTCTGTGGGGCTTGTGATGTTTTCCAAAGCTGCTCCTGTCGTTTCATTTCAGGGCTTCAGAGCGTCGACGCCGATCGGCTCAGATTGTTCTCCTGGTTCCTCTGTTCTGGTGGTAAAGGGGAGGAGTCACACGGTGGCTTCTCATTGATCCGTGTGACGAGCAGAGGACGAGTAGCGGCCGCTCTGCCTCGTGAGGCTGCGTCGCCCCGCAGCCACAGAGCGTTCCCACGCCGCTCTAGGAAACACAAAGAAGATGAGGCGACGCCCACAGGGACACACAGCTCAGCTGAGAGGTCAGAGAGGTCACGTGGGAGGAGCCTCACGTGACCAAGACTGGCAGACGAGGGATGACAGGTATGAAGGAGGAATGTGGCGTGTTGACGCCGGAGGTCTGACAGGTGAGGACGCGGCGGCGCTCCGCGGGGCGTCTGCTCGTCCTCACCTGTCAGACCTCCGGCGCCAACACGCCACATTCCTCCTTCAGGAGCAACGGCTGCTCCCCAAACGCCGCCCTGCAAATCTGTTGGTCTCAAATAAAGAATCAGTGAAACTGTTCATCACCGTTTCCTCTGGCTGAGACGCTGGTGGCCTGAAGGTCACCTGTGGAGCAGCCGGTGGCCTGAAGGTCACCTGTGGAGCAGCCGGTGGCCTGAAGGTCACCTGTGGAGCAGCCGGTGGCCTGAAGGTCACCTGTGGAGCAGCCGGTGGCCTGAAGGTCACCTGTGATTCCAGATGTGAACGTGGAACTGTGTGAACTTATATAAACAAACTAAGAAAGCATCAAGCGGCGGACGCTGGAGGACACGCCCACACGCCCAGCAGCTTTCTTCCCATAATGCACTTGGCTGTTCTCAGAGAGGAGCGCCCACATGACGTGATTCCATTGGCTGTGACCTTCCCTCTGAGGTCGCCACGGCAACAGCTGGCAGCATCTGATCTCAGCTGTGTGTCGTCCAATAGGATCAACAGAGAGGCGTGTCCTCCACTCCCCATCAACAACAACAACAACAACATGTTTCCCCAGGACGCAGCACCGTCAGCATCACCCCCCCCCCCCTGTGGTCTGCTTCTCTATACTTACCCGCCGTGTTGTGATGTTTCATGACCTCCATTCTCTCCTCTCGCCCGGCGTTGGCGTGGCAGCAGAATTAGAACGAGCCTCAGGACCGAAGGCCCGACGCCCAGCCAGAGCATCCGGAGCCCGACGGGCCGGCGTTCTGCCGGAGGAGGAGCTGCTCTACAGAGCCTCTGGATGGAGGTCACAGCTCAGCTGCTCTGCTCATCGCCGCGTGTTCATGTTTACACGCTTATTAATACAGAGATGAAAGAGAAGCTTCTGGAATGAAGCTCATTAGGATCCCAGCTCATTAGGATCCCAGCGTCCTCTCCGGCCCGGAGAGAAAGCGCTCGAGGGGCGCTTGTGCGGCTACAGGCTTGAGGATCTGGGCACAGCGCTGCGGGCATATTTCTCTCTCCAACGTCCGCCTGTGAGAGGTCAGTGACGG